>NW_017307093.1:434702-474500 GCF_000935625.1 Nanorana parkeri
TCTGCTGTGGCCGCAGCTGCAGTGGCTCTCTCCCTCTGCCGCCTGTTTGTCACCTGCACCCGGCCGGACGGCGATCCGCTCTGCGATCGGCGGCTGCTCGGTCCTCAAGGGGGTCCTCAGAAGGACCCAACAGGGTGCCCTCTACAGCGCTTGATTACAGGGCCGGATCGCATACCGAGGCGAACTGCGCTGGCTGTACCAGGTAGACGCGGCATGTTAGAGGGCCCCCTGCTGGAGCCTCCCGAGCACCACCTTGAGGAGCAGCGGCCACACCATTCAGAGAGCCGCGTCGGATGCGGAGGGCGGGCGGCCGGGTGCAGGTGGCAGCGGCCGGGGGTCAAGGGGCCGTTCTCGGTGGCATCAGAGAGGCCCGGGGGGCAATTGGCACCCTGGCCCCTGGCCCAGTCCGCCCCTGGTATCATTTATCCCAGGGGATTGAGAACATCTAGTGGTGAAGAAGGGTTACTGTAGGAGATAGCCCTGGCTTTAAAGTGAGCATTGCAGCCAGAGCTGCTTTTTTTACCACTACCTGTGAACATTTTAGAAACCCAAAATAACTCAAAGCTGGACCTCTTACTGCAAGGTCCCTTGTTAATTTTTAAGACAAATGCTCAGTAATTGTATTTTGGATTCATGTATGTGGTAAAAGTTATAAAACAAATTAACTTCGAAGTTCAGACAGATATTTTACCTCTATTCACCATGAGGTGACACAGATACACTTACATCTTTCAAATGAATTTAAACAATAGTGAGATGAAGGTCCTGGCATTGTTGACTATGGGGATTCAGAACCCCATTGTATTACTGTAAAGGTTTATTAAGTCCCCTTTGGAGAAGTATGTTACAGCTGGAACTGGAAATTAATCTTGATCAGTGATTTGTTTGGGGACCTAGTTGTCAAGTTTAGACGGTGGCATCAGAGAGGCCCGGGGGGCAATTGCCACCCTGCCCCCTGGCCCAGTCCGCCCCTGGTATCATTTATCCCAGGGGATTGAGAACATCTAGTGGTGAAGAAGGGTTACTGTAGGAGATAGCCCTGGCTTTAAAGTGAGCATTGCAGCCAGAGCTGCTTTTTTTACCACTACCTGTGAACATTTTAGAAACCCAAAATAACTCAAAGCTGGACCTCTTACTGCAAGGTCCCTTGTTAATTTTTAAGACAAATGCTCAGTAATTGTATTTTGGATTCATGTATGTGGTAAAAGTTATAAAACAAATTAACTTCGAAGTTCAGACAGATATTTTACCTCTATTCACCATGAGGTGACACAGATACACTTACATCTTTCAAATGAATTTAAACAATAGTGAGATGAAGGTCCTGGCATTGTTGACTATGGGGATTCAGAACCCCATTGTATTACTGTAAAGGTTTATTAAGTCCCCTTTGGAGAAGTATGTTACAGCTGGAACTGGAAATTAATCTTGATCAGTGATTTGTTTGGGGACCTAGTTGTCAAGTTTAGTGTATATGTGCCATACTGCAGGACTGATTTTCTCCAACTGACACAAGCCAGTCATGTGTGTACTGGTCTGATGACTTCATGTAAGGAAGTTGCTTGCAACTTGGAAGAGGCTGAATGTGGTGACCAGGTAAAGCAAGAGGAGACTATATGTAAAGGTAAGCACTGTTCATCATGTGAGAACTGGGTTGGGCTTAGTAATGACAGACATTACTAGATACCCAGTGGAAATTTGTAACATTAGTGCATTGACTGTGCTCTGGAGATTATACTGCTTTCCCTATTCAGGACCAGAGTTATGTAGTGTGCAAATTATTTTAATGAGATACTAGTGTATGGTGCTTGCAAGGAAAGAGTAGGAATGCACGGTCATTACACAAAGTCTTGCAGGTAACATTCAACTGAGGAGTGCTCCTTGATTAAGTTCTTTGGAGTAAAAACTGTCAGAAGAAGGAGCTTGGGCTCAGGTAAGTTGTGCATGTACACAGAGCACAATAAAGTTTGTTGCAGGATCTTATTTCTGAGTGCAGCTGTCATCCTTTCTTTTGATGCCATGTTTAAAGTCAGGTACCTGGTGCCACCTGTGTTGTTCCATATATCCCCAAATATTTCATTACTAACAATAGCTTTCAGAACAGTGAAGATTAACAGAAATCTTCTATTCAGAACTTTAAAAAATCCTTTTCATAAACACTGCAAGTATTTAAAAAAAATATTTGCAGACAGGGGCTTGGCTAAAGCCTCATGCTTGATGTTCTCTTTTTTCAAAAAATCAGTTCTAGTGTTGTTATAATAGAAAATCTGCTGACAAAAGCAGACAACCAATTACATAAGCAGGACCTTACAGTTCTGGGGGAGCTACCATGTTCACCATGAAGATATATTACAGTGTATGAAATATCATAGCTTGCTGCAGATTGAATTGAAAAAGCAATTTTTGATAATATTCAATTACAAAATGACTTGCTTGGCAGTTGTACATAATAAAAAAACAAACGGAAAACCATCACAGGTAGAACATGTATGTCCTTCTGCCATGCTCACCCTGGAGAATGATCCCTACCATTAAATGTATTATAGTAGTGACTGAGTTACAAAATAAATTAGGCTTTTGCGTATATTCTGTATAAAATTTCCTCTATAATCCTCCAAATACTCAAACACAAGAGACTACAAGTGCTCTTGGGTAGATCAAGACCTATGCTTGGCACCCATTTAACCAGTCAAACAGTGAGTCTTAGGTATCTGTGAGATAATATATATTTTCTGTTGCATTTGACTACCAATTCAAAGTCATTCAACTGATTCTGTGAAATCATAATGATAATGAAAGCAATTGGACATGTTTAAAGAATAATCAGTTGGTTAGAAAGTTATTATTTTTGATTTCTGCGTACTTTTTCCATTATAATGTTTACACTGAAAGTGACAGAACTGATGCAAGCAAATGTAATACTTATGTTGCACTGAAAAATCATATTAGACATCTGTTTGAATAAATTGCATGAATTTATTTTTGAATGAAAAATCTCTGCATGTACAGTATAATTCAATGAAGCAGGGCAAATAGAAATTTGATGTGCAAAGTGCGGCTAATCATAGAAACTATATGCCACTGCCTAGGACAGCATAACCACTAAATACAGAACGTCTGTTGGAAGTAATAGCATATTGTACTCCCTTCTCAAATATGCTATCTTTTTTTTTCTTCATTAAACATAATCACTCCAGCAGTGATTTATGCTAAAGTCCCCTTTGTCCCCGGGCCCCCAACTAAACTGACAGCAGGAGAGAGGGGACTATTTTTCCTTTTTCGGCTGCCCTGATGGAACACCAGGAGCTGCGGCAGCCGATCATTAAGTTTAGTTCCGGCCTTCACAGGGCCGCCCCAGGGTGCAGATTGATATCAGCAATTAGGGAAGAATTAGGGAAGAAATGTGCCCACCTAACAGATGAAGAGGCGCTACAGGAAAGAAAAACACACATATATCCATGTGTTACATTTTGATTTTTGTATAATTAATCTAATTTAAATTGCTGTATAATGTATTGCTGGGATTTGTTATTCTATATACTGTATATCTGTCAGGAAGCAGGGGATGTTACCTCTACTCGGGGACCACGGGCACGGCGCAGGGCACGGGTTCCCCTTCAGCTCGGTAGAACACCTGGTGCCCGAGGTGCAGGTGCGCATGCGCGGGTCATGCGGCGTGGGCGCATGCGCAGTACGCAGGCTGCGCGCGCATCCCCGGGAGCATAGCGTTCTTGCATCATCTGGCTATCAGGTGTGAGCCTTGCTGGGGGAGGTTCCCAGTACACACCTTCATCTTCCTCGCCTGCCATTGGTTCCCGGGGAGGGAGGCCTCCTGGTTGCCTCGGTGACCAGGGGGTGGTCCTACCTCCCCTGGCTATAAAAACCTGGCCTGAGCTCTGGCTTATTGCTGAGTTATTCCACCTTATGGTGAACACCTAGCCTCCCTGCTGATCCTGCTATTGCCATTGCCCCTGTGTATCCTTCCCGATTACCGACCCTTGGACCGTCTTCCGCCTTTGAACCTTCGCTGCCTGCCTCGACCCGGATTGGACATTTGACTACCCCTCTTGGATTATCCCTAAACTTGTACCGCGTTTCTGGACTGTCAGCTGCTTATTGCCAGTGGGTTCCTCATCTCACTACTAGCTCCCTGGGACGTCTGACAATATCTGATGGTATATTTATACCATCAGCTATAGAGGCCTATTTATACCATCAGCTATAGAGGCCTATTTATACCATCAGCTATAGAGGACTACAAATCCCAGCAATACATTATGCAGCAATGCAGCTAATACTATTATTCTGCATTGCTGTATAATGTATTTCTGGGATTTGCAATCCTCTATAGCTGATATTATTATTCTGCATTGCTGTATAATGTATTGCTGGAATTTGTAGTCCTCTATAGCTGGTGGTATTCTGCATTGCTGTACATTGCATTGCTGAGATTTGCAATCGTAAGGCATGGATTGGATTCTGTGAAGGCGGCATTGAAACACTTCAGGTCCTGAAGTGATCCAGTGCCACCTTCAAGGAATCATCAGCCATGCCGGTCCATCCTGAATATAAATAGGCCTCTGGACAGGCCTGTTTAAGGAGCTTTTGGAGGAAGATATAATAAAAATATACTAGTGGGAATTTATGAAAGCAGTTGTGACAGTTTTAGCCACTTAGATAAATTAGATCATTTTTTAAATGTGCAAATCTGTTTACCCTCTCCTTTTAACATGTTCACCTGTTTTGACCAGAGCTTGCACTATTTTGCTGATTGCTCTTGTTTTGCACATGTTTTGTGAAAGTTTGCAACTGTTTACATTTGCACTTGTCCTGCGGCTGTCTGAAACTAAAGCATCATCTCTCAAAACAATCACAAATTAAGTCCTCATGACCACTTCTGCAAGAAGCGACAGTTAAGCTTTTTACCTAGAGTTGCAAGTCTTTTTTTTTTTAACAATATATTTTTATTAAGTATAAAGAGCAGGTGCATACAGAGTCCAAAACAGTAGGTTGAATACACATGTCGACTTAACAGTAAGATCGGTAGTGTCAGAGGACTTATCAGCCTGCATGTACAAACAGTCATCTCAATACGCTAGTCAGTGGAAAGAAACAGGCTTACACCTCGGTATAAGTAAGGAATGCGACATAAAATAAATAAGAAAGAGAGGAAGAGAGAGGGGAAGGCATAGAGTACCATGCCTATCCCTCAACAGGTATGAGGTATGAACTGCGCTTAGATACTTTAATTATCTGGTAGGGGATAAGGATAGGGAGCTAAACATGTAGGGGGAGGGAAGGACAAGACTATGGAAAGGGTCTATGTAATTTGCCATATTACCTGAATGTAAATTAGACTTCAAAGTAAAGCTACTCAGTATATGGTACACTGTTAGACAGAGACTTGTAGTCTCAAGTGTAACCAGCAAGTGTAGGTCAAAGAAACGAGTTGCGAGTCTTATTTCCTGGATTCTATTTAATCTAATTTATGAACAACATTACACAAGCAACATACATCTGGCGCAAATATATCCCATGCGACCATATGCAAGTTGAAACACACGCAATTGCTATGCTAAATCCCCCCATATCTCCGAATTTAGATACACACGATATTTGTAATGATGATTTGAGTTCAGTACATCACATTTTTTTCATTATGGGTGTAAGTGGGGTCCTCACATTTGAGTTTGCCTAAGGAATCTCTGCCTTTATGCTATTTTGGAACTCTGGTGTATAAGTTTCCTTAGTTTGGTGAAATGAGGTGATGTTCTACTGACTTTTATCATCCATCCTGGGTATTCATAGCAAAGCAATTTCTCCACATTTACTAAGGTGAGTTTAAAGGGTAACTCCTCTTTAACCAGTTGACATCCGGGGTGTTAAACCCCCTTCCCATCCAGGCCATTTTTCAGTATTCAGCGCTGCGGTACTTTGACTGACATTTATTCCGTCATGCAGCGCTGTACTGAAATGAATTTTATACCCTTTTTTGGGGACACATAGAGCTTTATTTTGGTGGTATTTAATCACCACTGGGGTTTTTATTTTTTAATATATTAAGGAAAAACTACAGATTTTTTTTTTAAAAACAGTTCCCCCTATATTAAATTCTAAAACATTTATTATTACCAAATTTTTTGGTAAAATATAAAAGACGGGGTCACGTCGGGTAAAGAGACACCAAACATGTCAAGCCTTAAAATTGCGCATGTGAATTGTTATTGTTATTGCTATTACATAGGTGGTGTGAATTTCGGGGGGCGCTCCGAAATTCACACCATACAACCGATCGGCGGCTATAGAGCCGCTGATCGGTTGTATGTGAAACAGCCGTTAACGGCTGTAGTAACGAGCGGGTCTTTCCTGCCCGTGTGCGCGCGCTAGGGGGCTCGCGCGAGCAGGAAACAAATGCCGTCTGGAGACGGCAACCCGCTGATGCGAGTCTGCTGTCCGTCCGTTTTTTCTTAACGGGCGGATGGCAAGAGGTTAAAAATATAAAAATGGAAAAAAAAAGAAATTAATATAGCTTATATATTTGTTGCACAATCCATTTTCTAATTCAATGTTATAAAAATTACCTTCCTATTTAAAACTGTAGCTGGTATAATGTTCTAAATGTGTCAGAAAAATTAAATGCAATATGGCAACCTGGAGGTGTTCAGTATACTGAACACCTCCAGAAATGTCACTTTCTACTTCCCTGATTGGCTGACTGATCTTCCCAGAAGTCCGCACTAAGATAGAAGTATAATTTTAGCTTCCCTTGCAATAGGAATTTTATTTTAATGAGATACTCTCTAAGGGTTAGTTACTACTAAAGGGATTTAGACACTGCACCTTTCCCTATTGCAACATAGGGCATCCACCAGCTGATTATAATGAACCCAGACCCTCCCATTCAGGAATCAGTTTGGAAAGGAAAAGCTGTGACAGCTTTTTCTTCAGAACGGAAACATGTAGGAAACTTCAACACCATTTGTTAAAATCCTTGTAATGTACACAGATCATCTATAGAGGATTGCTTTTTTTTCTCAGCAAAAGTGGAATTACTCTTTAAATTCACTTTGCAGGGTGAACATGATCTACTCCTTTAGTGACAGCAGAGACATGATTACTTATCATTAGAAAATAAATAAAACATTTTGCTTGCAATAGGTAATTGTTCACCTTCATGATACCTTAATGTGCAACTTGTCTATGGATACAAGTAAACATAAAGTGAACAAGTGTTAAATAATGTTTAATACTTCAGAATAATCACTAACTTATCTTTCCTTTTGCCCTTGCTTCCATCCTGGTTTACCCCAAAATTAACTTTATGTTAAAATGAATGGCTTGCTGTTCTCTGCTGTGTTTTTTGAGCACACATTACATGTGTTTAACTCGTGTATACGAGTCCAGATGTTATTGGTATTATCACATGTGATTGTATTATAGAGTGGAGTGGCATAGCCTGCAGGTAATCCTGCTCTCAGTTGATTTAGAGTTGTATGTCCTAGTGTTGTTACTCCCACAGTCTACCATATGACCTGGTGATACTACATGACCTGGTGTGCAGCTTTCATATACATATGTAAGTAAATGAAACCGAGACCTCCTTTGTTCTGTAAATTTGAAGCTGGCTTAATACATCTTTGCTAGCTGGTAGGGCTTTTGAGAAAGGGTATGTTGTGTATTGTATACATAGTGAATTACCCCTCCCATTGTGTACCTCTTATTCCAGTTTATAGTAGTATTTTGTATTATCTATGAAACCTGACTATATGGGGTCTCTGTAAATCATCCCTACATTGTTTTAACTTTTAATTAGTATACCTTTGGCAGCCTCATAGGTTTCTTAGGTTTGGAAAATGAAAGCGTTACACATTTTACTCTTTCACAAAAATCTAAACTGCAATTGGAGCATCTCTCTAAGGAAGTAAACTAGTTTAGGAATGAATTTGTGTCTGGCCAGGAAGAAGAGCAGTGATGTATGAAAAAACTGATCCAATGAACAACATTAAACCTGACAACTCTGGAGCTTCTCCAGGCAAAGCAAGTTAGTATGAGAGGTTCTTACAATTTAGCAGATTTTTCATTCTGCTCCTATCTAAATTATCTATTTCCAAACACAGAACCATTTTTTGAGCTTTTTTATACAGTCAAAAGGCTAAAAGTAAATAAATGTTCACATATATTTACAAATATATTAATAACTTCATCTGTTTAAAAACAAGAGAACATAGTCAGACTGGTCATAGAACACTGAAAAATGATTTTCAGGTGGTCCTTAAAACCCTATAACATAGTTACATAGTTACATAGTATTTGAGGTTGAATAAAGACATTAGTCCATCAAGTCCAACCTATTAGGATCTCATTCTAGGAGTACCCGTACCCCTGTATATTACGGTCCCTTAAGAAATCGATGTTTGGCATGTTACAAGAAGCTTTCTTTTTACTGTTTTTTTTATTATTCAATATAATTGTAAACCTCAGCTTAAGATTTGTTGTTTATTATAGCGCAAGATATCTATTTTTTTATACAATTATTATGATTGATATTATTGTGGTGAATAAGCAATTACTGGGAGGTTCTTCTTACCACTCTGAAACTACAAAAGATAGCAAAATCTTTGCAGCCAACAAACTAGACATAAACACTGATGTATCTATAAAATGAGATACAGATGCAGCAGTGATGTAATTTACATATTTCAGGAAGTATCGTTTTTATGTAATCTACCACTTTTTGAAAATAAATATACATGTATTTCAGTTACTCTTAAGCTTTACCACACAACGTCTTTTACTTTAAGTATGGACCATTACTATGATTAATTTATTCATAAAAGTGTATGGGTACCAAAAGACTTTGGGCTTTCTCAAGGGCAGAACATAACAGGGGTTGATTTACTAAAAACAAATAGACTGTTCACTTTGCAAGGGAATGTTTACTTAGTGGGGGATGTTTGCCTTTAGTTTAGTGAATGAGGGGAAGCTCTACTGACTTCCATCACCCGATCATGTTCAAGAAAGAAGATATGCTGTTCTTTAATTTTCATTGCAAGTGATTTGCTATTCTTTACAAAGTGAAGTTTTACCACATTCACTAAGCTAAGGGAAAACTTCCCTTGCAAAATGCAATTCCCTTGCAAAGTGAACAGCCTATCAACCCCATAATCTCAAGTGCTTTCCAAAGAAAACGTAACTGCAGGGGGAACTTCCTAGAGCATGAGCCAGATTTAATAAAGTCAAAGCTCTGTTTACTGAGTGTAGAATTTATTTAACAATTAAAAGTATTTGCAGGCACCCCATGTTACATGCTATGTGTTGTTTCTAGTTAGATATTAATTTTAATCTGAAGATAAATAATGATACTACATATAAAATGTCACAAATAATTTTTCAATGGAATAGAAAATTAGATACATCTCAGCACCCCTGGCATGTTGTAGAATGACTAAAGAGGTGTATGCGTTTGTGTCCTGAATATTTGAGCACATGTGCACCAAGCAGTTTTGGGAGATCTGTTCAAAAGGCCTTTGACTGGGACCTTTATCCAAGTGTGGTTTATGTTTACTGCCACATTTTTTTATTTTGAACTATGGGCCAACTGATATTACAGGTTTACAGGTGAAACTCGAATAATTAGAATATCGTGCAAAAGTTCATTTATTTCACTAATGCAACTTAAAGTGTGAAACTAATATATGAGATAGACTCATTACATGCAAAGCAAGATAGTTCAAGCCGTGATTTGTCATAATTGTGATGATTATGGCTTACAGCTCATGAAAACCACAAATCCACAATCTCAGGAAATTAGAATATTACATGCAATCAATAAAATAAGGATTGTACATAGAACAATATCGGACCTCTGAAAAGTATAAGCATGCATATGTACTCAGTACTTGGTTTGGGCCCCTTTTGCAGCAATTACTGCCTCAATGCGGCGTGGCATAGAAGCTATCAGCCTGTGGCACTGCTGAGGTGTTATGGAAGACCAGGATGCTTCAATAGCGGCCTTCAGCTCTTCTGCATTGTTCGGTCTCATGTCTCTCATCTTTCTCTTGGCAATGCCCCACAGATTGTCTATGGGGTTCAGGTCAGGCGAGTTTGCTGGCCAATCAAGCACAGTAATCCCACGGTCATTGAACCAGGTTTTGATGCTTTTGGCAGTGTGGGCAGGTGCCAAGTTCTGCTGGAAAATGAAGCCAGCATCTCCACAGAGCTCGTCTGCAGAAGGAAGCATGACGTGCTCCAAAATCTCCTGGTAGACGGCTGCGTTGACCCTGGACTTAATGAAGCACAGTGGACCAACACCAGCAGATGACATGGCTCCCCAAATCAACACAGACTGTGGAAACTTCACACTGGACTTCAAGCATCTTGCAGTGTGTGCCTCTCCATTCTTCCTCCATACTCTGGGTCCTTGGTTTCCAAATGAGATGCAAAATTTGCTCTCATCAGAAAAGAGGACTTTGGACCACTGAGCAACAGACCAGGTCTGTTTTTCTTTAGCCCAGGTAAGACGCTTCTGACGTTGTTTGTTGTTCAGGAGTGGCTTGACAAGAGGAATACGACATTTGAAGCCCATGTCCAGGATCCGTCTGTGTGTGGTGGCTCTTGATGCACTGACTCCAGCCTCAGTCCACTCCTTGTGAAAGTCCCCAACACTTTTGAATGGCCTTTTCCTGACAATCCTCTCCAGGCTGCGGTCATCCCTGCTGCTTGTGCACCTTTTTCTTCCACACTTTTCCCTTCCACATAACTTTCTATTAATGTGCTTTGATACAGCACTTTGGGAACATCCAACTTCTTTTGCAATTACCTTTTGAGGCTTTCCCTCCTTATGGAGGGTGTCAATGATGGTTTTCTGCACAACTGTCAGGTCAGCAGTCTTTCCCATGATTGTGATTCCTACTGAACCAGACTGAGAGACAATTTAAAGGCTCAGGAGCCCTTTGCAGGTGTTATGGCTTAATTAGCTGATTAGAATGGGACACTTTGAGCCTAGAATATTGCACCTTTTCACAATATTCTAATTTTCTTGTGGATTGAGATTGTGGATTTGGGGTTTTCATGAGCTGTAAGCCATACTCATCACAATTATGACAAATCACGGCTTGAACTATCTTGCTTTGCATGTAATGAGTCTATCTCATATATTAGTTACACCTTTTAAGTTGCATTAGTGAAATAAATTAACTTTTGCACGATATTCTAATTATTCGAGTTTCACCTGTATATATATATTAATTTGTCGGCTTAACCGGCACCTAGAAACAGAAATGTCTGCTTTACACCACTATCTGCTCATCAGCTCTTTTTTTTAGTGTTGAATCAGTTTTTATTAATTTTCATAAAAGAAGATTCAGACAATGCACATAATGGCTCAAACATTAAATCACATTGTTGGGACACAATATGAGGGAGGGAAACTCTCAATGGCACGGCGTTGACATCCGTCAATTGCCCGACTCGCTGTAGTTGGTTAATTTATATGAGGCAAAAAAACAGAACAAAAACACAAAAAAAGAAACAGAAAAACCAACATTACAACGGATCTGTACGAGTGCTGTGCACAACATTTTGATCAAACATTTCCAGGAGCACCCTACAGGGCCGTCTGATATTGTGCGATTTGGAGCTATCCACTTTAATAGCATATATTATAATCTTCTTGTGAACCGTCTGACTTTGCAGTCATATTAGAGAAGCATTAAACAGAGGAAAAGCGGGGAAGAAAGGATAGAAGGAGAAGGATGGGGTTAAGGTGGTAAGGCTGGGATTGGGGGGTCATCAAGCCGCAGTTGCCGATGTATTATGAAGGCGGGTGTTTCCTAGCTCCTATCGTGAGATTGAGATTAGAGCAGGGACTGGAGGTCAGCCGAGGCGGAGAAATGTATCCATACACTCCACTGCGAATTTGGAGAAGGTGTTATTGTCTGTCGCCAGGAGCTCCTCCATGTGCATAACATCATTTACTAGGCTAACCCATTTGGAAATGGGGAGGCCTACCTCTCCTTGGGATTTGTGTCTACACAGAGTTTTATGCCGTATACGGGAATATCCTTTCTGCCATACAAAACTGTTCACCATGGTGCGAAGAGAACTGAAGAACTGTCTTGGCGGTCTTATGGGGATCGTCTGGAAGATATATAGTAATTTTGGCAGGGTCTCCATCTTTAGAACGTCAAGCTTGCCAAACCACAAGATCTTCATATTCTGATACGTCTCAAAGGTTCGATGTAGGGAGCTAAGGAAAGGCTGATAATTTAGGTGGTATAGATCTGTCAGGTTAGCTGGGATGGAAACTCCCAGATATGTGATGAAGCGGAGTTGCCATTGGAAAGGGAAATTCTTACGGAGGAGGACTGTTGGGGGGGTTAATGTGAGGTTGAGAGCGGTTGATTTAGTCATGTTGACCTTGAAGTTACTCAGTCTTCCAAACTGGTCGAATTCCCTGAGTATTGCCGGTATGCTGACATGGGGACGGGTTATATACAATAATAGGTCGTCTGCAAATAGAGACATCTTATGGTGAAATGAGGGGGTGGTTATACCATGAATATCAGGGTTTAATCGGATGGCTTGTGCCAAATGCCCCATCACCACGACAGAGAAGTGGGGATAAAGGACATCCCTGTCTAGTGAGATGGAGAACGGCTCTGAGAATGAACCATTCACCATCACCCGGGCCGTGGGGGAAGAGTAAAGGGACATGTTCTTGGATAGAATGGCAGGCCCCAACCCCAGTTGGAGTAGGGCCTGGCAAAGGAAGCCCCAGTTAACCCGGTCAAATGCCTTCTCGGCATCTATGGATAGGAGACAGGCTTTGGTGTTGTGTCTATGTATATGGGAAATCAGATTGATCGTTTTAGTGGTGTTCTACCTGGACTCCCGGCCAGGTACAGATCCGACCTGTTCCGGGTTTATGATGAATGGTAGGGACGGGGAGAGGCGAAGTGCTAACAATTTGGAAAACAGTTTAATGTCTACGTTAAGTAGCGAGATCGGTCTAAAGTTCTGACAAAGGGATGCATCTTTCCCGGGTTTGGGGATAACACAAATATTGGCTGCTAGCATGGTAGAGGGAAAGGGGTGTGAGTCGTCCACCGAGTCGAAGGCGCGGGTCATAATAGGGGCTAGCAAGTCCGAAAGGAGTTTATAGAACCGGGGTGAGTAGCCGTCCAGGCCCGCACATTTACCCGTTTTGAGAGTACGGATTGCCGCTTCCACCTCAGGAGGGGAAAACGGGGACTCTAGCTTCTCTAACTCAGCACGGTCAATAGTCGGTAGAGCCGTATGTGCAATATATTGCTCCAGGGAACATGGGGTTTGGCCGGTCTGCGGGGAGGAAGGTGGATCAGGGAGGTTGTATAGACTGGCATAGTATCGACTGAATTCCTGGGCGATACCTGACGTGGATTGAATTTTGTGAGATCTGCAGTCCATAATAAAAGGAATAAAGGCCCGTGGGGGTGTAACGTTCTCGCCAAATGGCGGCCGCATTTGTTAGCGGATTCATACCTCAGCTTACAAGCTCTATCTTTTGCGCTGCAGGACCGTGTGTCAAGTATAGACAACAGTTCTCGCCTAGTGTTAGACAGTTCTACAAAGGTAGTGTCCAGTCGGGTAGATTTATGAACCCCCTCAAGTGCCGCAATGGAGGCCAAGAGTTCCACAACTCTAGTGGTTCTTTCTTTTTTGAGACGTGATCCATGTTTGATGAAAACACCTCGCAGCACGCATTTGAGCGCCTCCCATTGGGTCAGCGGGTGTGTGGTGTCATTTAGATGGTCTGAGACAAAATTGCGCACTGAGATCTTGATCTCATCGAGGCACTGGGGATCTTTCAGTAAATTGTCGTTAAGGCGCCAGGCGGTACGGGCACGGGCGCCACCTAAAGCTCCCAAACTGAGGAAGACAGGGGCATGATCAGACCAGAGACGGAGTCCTATGTGGGAAGTAGGGGTCTTGTCAAGTGGTGCTGTGCGAGGAAGAAATAGTCAAGTCTGCTGTAGGTATTATGAGCCGGGGAGAAATATGTATAGTCTTTCTCGGAGGCATGAAGGGCTCGCCACACATCCACCAGTCTGAGCTTGTACAGCAGGTTTTTAATTTTAGTTAGGGATGTATGAGAGAAAGGGGACTTACCAGAGGAGGAGTCCAGACCGGGCACCATATGAGGATTTTGGCGTTGTTAAACAAGATGGTGTCTTGTGTGCGGGCTGCTCTCATGATGTCATCCTTTATCTTGAAAAAATGGATCCTGCAGATGACATCCCTGGGGCTGGATCTATCTGGACGCTTAGCCCCTAGTGCTCTATGAATCCTGTCCATCTCAATAGGGGATTCTTTGGTTCTGTTTAGGAGCTGGTTAAAGAGCGCAATTGCCGCAGATTCCAGGTCTTTGGATTCGATAGACTCAGGCAAGCCTCTAATGCGGACGTTATTGCGCCTGTTTCTGTTCTCCTGATCGTCCTGTTGATAGATTAATTGGTGCAGCAACACTGTGTGTTCTTGCAGTGTGGTGTCATGCAACTGTATTCTGGATTGCATGTCAGAAGCGGTTTGCTCAATATCATCTAGTCTGGAGCTTAAGTCCCTTTTTAAGGTGGACATCTCCTTCTTATAAGTAGATTCCATGCGTGCAAAGCAGGACTCAATATCCCTCATAGTGGGCAAGGCCTTAATATAGGTCTCCATATCCCACCCCTCCTGGGAGCTTAGGGAGGTCTTCGACAGGCACCTGGATCGATGCTGGGGACCTCCAGGGCTGTGGGGCAAACAGCTGGCTCACCTGCTCCCTGTCAGGAGAATCGGCGTGTGCCGAGGAGAGCTCCGGCGGCGCCATCTTGGTCGCATGTGAGGAGGCAGCCTTGGAGGCCGCGGGTGCAGTTGTACTGAAAAAACGGGCCAATTCCTCGGCGTGGGGCCCGTTTTATGCTGCTTCTTCCCCTTCTTCCTCCGGTCACTCATGGTCGGCAAAGGGGAGAGCGGATGGCTGCTGTCTGCCTGGTTCAGTGCCCTGTGAGCGGGAGATGAGCTGAATCACGTCTTACCGCTCCATGCGCCTGGCCACGCCCCCAGCTCTTTTTTTAAAATAGTATGACAGAAGAACTAATAAACACATTTCTTCTAAAGAAATATATTTTTGAAGGACAAGAAGCTGCAAAGTGGCTGTCAAATAAATTAATGTCAAAATTAGCAAAGAGTCTCTTTATACCAGAGTCAGGTCTGCCACCAGGCACACATAAAATTGAAATGCACGGAACATTTCCAAAAGGAAAATCTCCCTGAGGAATGTTATAGATTCAACTCATTAAAGTGACTCCCTTGGCAGTCTGACTGTTACATCTGTAGCCATACAATTCTAATGTTTTAGTTACATAGAAATAAGCGTTGGAAGGTGATGTCCTGCCTAAACTATCTGTGCTATTATGTATAATTTGCAATCCAATTGTAATGCATGAAAGACAACTTTGCCATTCAGAAAATACATTTAAATTACCTGCTAAATGGCCCCAGTGAAACAATCTTTTATTCTTCTTCAGCTAAAAAAAATTTAATCTTTTCAGGATGTTTCAAAATATTTAAATAATAAACATTTAAATGTGCAGATAAATGAACATTTCATAAGCAGATCAGGCATAATATGCCAATCATTGTATTTTGCTTTGGCAACAACGCAGAGTAGACCTACAAACTATTTATTTATGTTGAGTAGAAGAGGCTAAGAACCACTGGCACTTTTTTTTATTGATGTCTGTCTTCCCAATAGGAAGAATGTACCCTATTTCCATTATTGTGGTTACTGGGAATGATAAAGAGGGTAAATATCTTCAACTGGAACACATACTGCAATAAAACATGCTTTTTTGTAGAGTGGGAAATTGTCAGGCTTTTAAAGCTGCGTGTGTCCTTTTTAGGGCTACGTCCACCTCAATTTCTGTCCCAGAAACAGAGATTTCTTCAACAGAAAAGCTAATACCAAGGAAACAGAGAGCAATAAAGAAATCACTGGGCTTTAAACCTTTCCCACTCCACTGAAAGAGACACCTTGCCCATTAGGTTTGAGCACTACATCATAGTAAAAGTTCACATGCTCACCCATATCTGGAATCGCAAACTATTCTGCAGTGGTTGCAAAAGAAAAATTAGTGGCAGGGGAGTGCTAAAGAGAAGAGTATAAATTGGTCAGGGGGGCTAAATGTGCCTATTTTAAAACAAAATAGATTTGTTTGTCTCTGTTGGAGAGAATTTATCTCACATTCTCTTGAATTGACAGGGGTATAGGAAGTAACGAAAATCTCTCCAAAAGTGGAAAATGGCAGCTTTTAACTAAATTTATGTTATTTCTCACCCTATGAAAGAGATTTTGGTTGGAGTTAAGCTTAAAGACATCATATTAATGGCTTAATGGTTTTGCTCTGTGATTAGAGAAATCATCCTGAGTAGGTTATGTAAGCATCGCAAGTTGAGATACCAAACATTACATTTGCAGGTCTGATTGAACTGGCAAAGCATTAACCACTTGCTGAACGTGTTAAACCCCCTTCCTGTCCAGGCCATTTTTCAGTATTCAGTGCTGCAGTACTTTGACAGATATTTACTCCATCATGCATCATGTACTAAAATAAATTTTTATACAATTTTTAGGGACAGATACAGCTTTTATTTTGTACTATATAATGCAAAAAGTACCTATTTTCCCTCTGTCATGTTATAAAACATTTATCAGTACCCAATATGTCAAGTCTTAAAATTGCGTGCACCCCCAAAATTGCAAAAAAACTACAATACCTAAAATTGGCCATAGGCAACGCATTAAAAGCTTTTACCACTCATGAGTTTAGTGTTATCAGTGATACATGGCCCCAAAATTATTGCTCACACTCTGACGTTCGTGGCAATATGTAATATGTGTGGCGTTATTATTCTTTTCACATGTAGGCGCCCCGACGCGTATTTACGTTTATAAGTGCGTGCACACATGGGCGGGGGACTTAAAACTTTTTGGGTGTTTTAAAAAAAAAAATTAAACTTTATGTTGAAACTTTTTTTTTTTTTTACACTTAACTTGATTGCTATCACATAGAGGGGGATAACAAGCCAATATACAATGGCAGGTCCCCTTTATAGAGACATCGGGGGTCTCTAAGACCCCCAAAGAAGCTGATGAAGCAGAGATCTGCTTCAGCAGCTTCTTCTCTAGCTATAGCAGCCAGAGAAATGACAGCTAAAGGGGGAAGTGATGTAATATACATCACTTCCACCTTCAAGCATCGTAGAAGAGATCAGCGGTGGGGGAATGCTGATATCTCCTACTTCTCAGTACAGAGAGCCGCTGTGCCAGTGTTCTCGATCCCTGGCCCGCAGGGGGGACATCGGTGCCCAAGTTAACCGGCAGCTGGGGGGGAGGCGCAGCAGTAGAGGGGGGCCTGCACTGTGTGTCATCATACAAGCGACCGGCCAGCTATAGAGCCGGCCGAACGTTTGTATGTAACAGCCTATAACGGCTGTTCACATTCCCGACGGCATTGCAGAAATAAAATCACGTACATATATGTCCACCCGCCGGGATGCATCCGCCATCCGCCTGTTTTTTTTACAATGGACGGACGGCAGGGGGTTAAGGGCATGTTGAAGCATTGGTTTTGTATCCTATGCTTTTCCTGGGGAAAGTGAGCAAAGCAGGCTCTGAAGATACTTGTCTTAATCTGTAAAAAAAATCAAGGCAAATAACTGGACTTGCTGTATTTTTCAGAATTGAGAAAGCTTGTTGGATGGCCAGCGAAACGTCTTCAAGAAAAATAAAGCAAGTCCAGTTTCCTTGATTTATTATTTACAGATATACCATGACCTGGATGAATGAGAACCTTCACAGACATACTTCTCTCAAGTACTGAGGTTTTGTGAACCTGTTGTAGTTCAGTTCAGTTACATTTTGGCTTAATATAAATCATGAAAAGTTATGCACTCTTGTCGGCTGCATTAGTTTGGCATTCAAAGGGAATGGTCTCGCAGTAAAAGTCATATATCTATTGTGATGCAATTTCAAGAGGCCAGACAAAATACAAAGCTGAGCCTGGCAGGCAAAAAGGTTAAGCTATTGGTTGTGTGGCCCGAGAAATGTAGACAGTTATACAGTACCACGTTAGCATGGGAGATGCAATAGAGGCTGAGTGAGCATACCTAGAAAGGGAGCTTCTGTTAGAGGATAGTGTGCTTTTTGCCCAGGGCCAACTTCACAATGTGTAAAATTAGCCACAAGTAAGAAGTCTTCAAATGCCATAGTGTGACTTTGGCAATCAAGAGTGTCTGTTCTGGGTTGCATACAAAAAAAAGCCTAAATGTGGTCCATGCTGAAACACCTGACAATGCCTATTTAGCATATGCTTACAGTAAAAATTGAACATTCCCATAAATGATGCAATTATTGTTAAATGATTACTGCTAAACAATACTGGAAGCCCCCACGTGGACGGCAACACAAACATCTTTATATAATGTCCACAAAAAAAGGAAAGATGAGCTAGGGTTACAGGTATTTCTGTTGTCAGTTTATAAAGAGAGTGTTCTACATTGTTCCAAAAATATCTGCACTAAATTAAATTAAGGCCTATCCTGACTAACATTGCAAAATAAAATACAAACATAAAGAGGCTGATTTACTAAAGGATTTGAGAATGCTCAAACAATAACGTGTGAATTTTCACTTTAATTATTCAATCACGTACAGATGAAATACGTAAACAAGAATTTTCTTTTTACATAATCTAATAACTGGCGTGAATCTTTGCACATTTTATTGTGCACAATCCTTTAGTAGATCAGCATCAACCGTTCAACTCATTACGGCTCAGTACTTTTGTTATGCCCAGAGAACATCAAGATCACTGTAAAAGGATGAATTTGTTTATACTTACAGTTACACCAAAGAAATTTGTTTCATTCATTGCATCGAGGAAGATTTTCCCAAGCTTGTGGTTTGTATAGTTGAAATCTTGAATGCTCAGATGCTTGTTGGTAGCATTAAGGTATTCCATTGCTCGGTGAAGAGTTTTCGCAATTACCCATATTCCGTCATAGGCATAACCGTGAAATTTACTGGGTTCCACATCTGATCGCTTTTCATTGTATTCTTTTTCATACTGTTGAGGGGTCTAATAAGTGCAGATACAAGTCACATAAGCATTTCATTCTTTTTTCTTTAAGTGTTATAAATGTAATACAAAAAGTGTTTTGTTATTTGGCTTTTTTTTTTCTAGATGCCCATTAAAAACAACACAAAACATTTGCTTTAAAATAAAAATATTTGGTGATGACGTCAGCCGGTCCAGTTCCTAAAGTAAACCATTTACAAGACTTAGCAATTTAAATGAATTCAAATGTAAATTAAGTGTATGAGTAAGTGTATGAGGAAATTATGCATAAGTAGAGGTTACTTTCAGTGTTAAAATGATCCTTAGATGAAATGATACAAGCAGCAAAGCTATATACATATCTTAACTTTTCCTGGCAGTAGTAGGGTATTGTGCTGTGTTAGACACTGATTGAAAGTTTGGAGTTTGAGTGCTACCCTTTTTAGGCTAACTTAAGTTAATAAAGATCTAAGCTTTCAAGATGACTTACATCCCTTTTTTATACAATTTGAAGGGATCAACATTATCAGGAAATCTTAAATTAGCTAATACAGGGTATAGTTTAAAATCCAAACTTTTCAAGTGTGCTTCTATACCTTTCTGCTGTCAGAGCCTCCCTATTAGCTTCACATTAAAGTGAACCTTTACCCCCTTTTATTAAAAATAAAATCAGCATGCATCCCTGCATCATCTTACATTTAGGGCTTGTTCATGCCATGTGCGGAGCAGATGCAGAGCAGTTACAGAACGCATCAAAACTGCATCTGATGTATTCAAATGGTATTTTGGGCTCTAGTTCACACCACAGCGTTTAGTTCCAGAGCATGTGGAAAACTGTAGCATGCCCTATTTTTTCTGCTCTGGAACGCGCCAAAATGCATGCAAACGCATCAAAAGTGCATGCAAACTGGAACTCACTGAAAGCCCATTTTAGGCTAAAAAAAAAGAGAAATGTGGCAAAACACACTGCACTGCATGTGCAGAAACTCATGCAGATCTGGTCCGGATTTGGTGTGAACAAGCCCTTATTATTTAAACAAACATATTTTTATTTTACTTACAATTTATTGTTTCTACTTCCTGGTCCTCTTTGGCACATATGATGCAATTCTGCCCAAGCATTGCATCCTGGGAATGTTATATCAGCACAGCATTGCTGGGAAATCTCATCTATATTCTCATGAGATCTCAGGGAAAGGCATTTTCCTCCTCTGAGAGGATGTGCATGGTCACATGTCCTAGTCACATGTGACAGAGATCCAGGAAGTAAAGGGGATGGATTTATCTGCCCTTACTAAAAATGGCCACTGTGAGAAGAATGGGGAGGAATAAATTAAGGTATGCAAAGAATAAAAATCCTGCAATTATCTATAGTTACATAGTTACATAGTATTTGAGGTTGAATAAAGACATATGTTTGCAGATTGCTATTCCTAAACATTTCTAAAGGTGTGTTTGTTGTCATTTTGAAGATAAAGGTAAAGCTCCTCTTGATGGAAACATTTTTTACTCAAGCTGCAAAAATAAATGGGACCAAGCTTGACTTTTCATGCAGATTTGAAAATCAGGTAGTTGACTGCAACAGATGGTTTCTACTAAAAGGAACCAGTTTGGTGATTTCACCTATTCAATTGATCAGCTGCACATTAATAATACCTTTTATATGCTATTAATTGTAACATATATTCCAATTTAATTATTTTATATTTTTATAGTTTGTACTCTTTAATTTAATTTTTTTATGTTTTGACAAATACAGTGAATGATATTATGATATAGCGTTTACTTTTATTGGATTCACATGGAAAATGTAGATGTTAATTCTTGCCATTGTGTGTGTGTGTGCTTATCTGTTCTCAATTTAGCATTATCTATATAATCCATGACATAAAAAAAATCTAATTCAGAACTTTGTAAAATGCTTACCCGTCCTGATATTGTCTTGATTTGCTTTGTGCTAAGAGGTTCGAAATCCACTGCAATGTATCCTTCCATTGCAGTGAGCAGGTTTTTATTTGAACAGGTGGAAGAATTGGCTTGTTGCCACCATAGTGCTTGATACCATCCAGGAATGATCCATTGATATTTGCTGCCATACATCTCTTCATTGTAAGCCTAAAAATAGGATAATTATAAGTTAGCTGCTGAAGCATAGTATGGAATTTAATATTTAGTTCACATGTAAGGTTTTTGAGAAACAGAGACAAGTAGAAACAATCTAATGAAGCAACACTAGAACCACTTAGGCATTTAAACATAGGAAGTTTAAATAACAGCTTAGTTTATTTGCATTATCCAAGAGAAAGGCACCCTGGCAATTTACAACAGACACAAACAGCCTTATTCAATAAAGAGATCTTTTTCTTAAGTGCAGTTAACTATGCAAACCAATTAGCATGCATCTTTTGCTTTTCTCAATTCAATTGTGAATTCTGATTGGATTGGCTGCTATGGGTTACTGACTTACAAATTAACACTTAAAGGAGAACTATGAGGTGAGTGAAAATCACTCATCCTCACAGTTCGAGCCGACATGTGGCAATGAAACACATGTGATATTGAGCTGCTGAAGCATAGTATGGAATTGAATATTTAGTTCACATGTAAGGTTTTTGAGAAACAGAGACAAGTAGAAACAATCTAATGAAGCAACACTAGAACCACATCAGCACATCAGCTCAATAGATCGGGAAGTGAGCGAAACGCATACCGTCGCTCGCTCACTTCTTGATCATCTCGTTGCAGAGAGCAGTGACTGTCAGTCATGGCTCCCCGCAGGGATTCCTCCCCCCCGCTCCGATCCTCCAGCGCTGACTAGAGTACCGGAAAGGGAGGGGGGCGGGTACATCTCTAGCTAGGCAGAGCCAGTTGTCATTCACGTCGCTTGGGTGGATCTTGACAGCATTGTTAAGATCCGTCCCGGCTGCGGCGCTCTCAGTATACCGCGATATACTGAGCTTTGGGTCACGGGAGGATGCTAGTATATGTCCTCCTGTGGCACTTAAGAGCATTATGGGGAAAACACTTACCCCATAGTTCTCTTTTAAAGAATAATTCCAGTTTGGGCATTCAAAGCTAAAATCCAGCCTTACCTTCAGTCTTGCATGGTTGTATGGGTTCTTCTCCTATACTGAAATTGCTTACTATGCTTTCACTGTACACTGTAAGCTTCTCACAGCTGGAGGACATCCAGCATCATCTAGCACTTTCCTTCTCAGCCTTATTGTCTCTTGCCGACACCTTTCATCCACTGAATTTCAGTTCTTTTAAACGTGAAGGCTCAGCATTACATTTAGATGTTACCTAGGGCAGATATAGCCTGCATAGGAATATCCATTCCTCCAGACTGACGTGCATTATCAAGCATTTGATATTTACTTAGCCCCTGCCAAAGTGGCTGAAACACGTTCCAAAACGCTGACGCCTAGGTGTGAATGGAGCCTTAGGGTTAAAAAGAAATCCAGGCAGATGTGTTCTTAACCCTTGCAGTGGGTCTACCGGTCACTGAAGCCTCTCTCCTCTTATGCTGCAGCACTCAAATGTTCCTCAGCCTCCTCACGTCTATACACCGTGTAGAGAATGTAATTACTTATGGTACTTAAGGTGCCCATACACCTTACGATTATCGTACGATAATCATATGCGATCGACTTTCCGTACGACAATCGTAACGTGTGAATGTAGTGCCTGACCGATAGTACTGTACAATCGTACGACTTTTGACGGTCAAGCATGTTTGAAACTTTTGGACGATGTTCGCATGGTTGATGGCGTTTCCGTCGTACGATTAACACTGCGCATGCAAACGAAAATAATTGTGGTCAATTACCGCAAGTCGTCCAGGTATTTTTTTCTACCTACCGCTGATTGAACCTTGCGATAATCGGCCCAGGATGTTTCGTCCAATAATCGTAAGGTGTATCTTTAGACCGCTGCAGCGGAGGAGGAGAGAAGCTCCAGTGACCGTTCTAAGAGAAAGTCGGCTCCTAGGATCATGAAAGTATAACTTTTTTTTTTAAACCTAGTCAAAAACAAGCAGTTAACACTTGCAGTGTAGGGGTAGCCCCACTGCAAGGGCTAATACACATAATGACAGGAGTTCTGCTTTATATTTCTACATGATTTGCCTTCTTTGTGTTGTAATGTTAGGAGGGGCTGTGAGGTGTATGTTCATTATCATTTGTAAAGTAGATTGGAACACTGCCTGTCCTAACAAAGGGTTAAAAGATTACAATCCTGGCTTACTCATTGTATGTTAATGAAGTCAATGAGGGAAACACAATACTCATATTTCAGTCCCAAGTCTTTTTATAAGGACAAATCACTGTGAAGTTGCTCAGAAAAACCTGGATTCAGCCATCTTGCCTGCTGCAATAAAACATCTAAAGGGTAAGAAATAAAATATATATATATCTATATATATTTTTTTTCTTGGCTCTGCTGTGTGAATGGGAACACATAACACACATATACTTTTCCTCAAATGTGACTGCAAAAGTAGAAATACACTTTAAAGCTATTAATCTCTATGGTACGTGCAGTTACCAATGTACACTGCAGTTCTTTAAATGCCAGATGCATTACATTTTAGCAAATGCACACATGATATAAGCACCACTTGCAAGGCCTGCTATTCATTACATACAGTGACATATTTTATTATTTTCTATTGTGAATTGGAAACATTAAGGAAAGAATGTGTTTGGTTGCTGAAGGCAACATAGTTCTTTCAGATACTTTCATGGATGGGACTACCTTTTAGAAAAATGTTTCTATTTACAGAACAAATTGAATCCTGTTAAAGGTCAATGCAGTAAGCCTTTTAGTCTCCCTTTGCCCAGAAATGGCTGACAGCATAGAACAATACTGTGCACTCAGCTGCATACAACAAGTAAATGCAGCTTTAGGACACTCTTACAAACACTGCAATAAACAAAGTGAAATTTCAGCAGATGATAAGTGAGGACCAGGAAGTGAAAAACCAGCTTACGAACCATTGAATAAAAGTTTAAAATAAAATAAAAGTTATTTCCAGAGTATCAGAATATACTAATTACCAAGGATTGAAAAGTGGAGTAAATAAACTGAAGGTCATTGACATAAAAACCTTTTTTGATGGTATTCTTAGCCAGGGTTAAATGTCAAGTATCTCAAATTATATTACGGTGAAGCATGTGTGATACATATTTCTGAATGTTAAAGCTGTACTTCAGGCTCGTAATTAATAACACCATTTTCTGCAGCGATGGAAATTTGGGTCCATAGGTTTGATTTTGTATATTCATTGCTATTTTGTGTTGTACAAAGAAGGAATACCCCCCCAGCACCACCACCTTTTGCAAGTTATGTGAGTTGTTCTTATCAGAACTTATAGGGTGAACATGGTGGGGGGAAATCTATCACAGCAATAGCGATGGTGTTAGCCTCTTAGATAATTTTTTGTTTATGTACAAATCCGTTTAGCAGCTTTTTTAACATGCACAACTATTTTGACCAGAGCTTGCGCTATTTTTCCAATTGCGTGTGTTTTGCACATGTTTTCGCGTGTTCTGCAAAAGTTTGCAACTGTTTACATCCTCACTTATCCTGCGGCTGTCTAAAACTGGAGCATCACCTAACAAAACAAGCTTAAGAAGTGCCCATGACCACTTTTTCAGGAAGCGACAGTTAAGCTTTTTGCCAGGAGTTGCGAATCCTCTTTGCTGGAGTCTATTTACTCTCATTTATGAACAACATTACACTAGCAATATAAATCTGGCGCAAATGTATCCTATGCGACCCTATGCGAGTTCAGACACTCGCAATTGCTATGACAAATTCCCCCCGGAATGTTCTCACCACAGGCCTAGATAAGATTGTGTCAGGGACCATAGCACCTCCAGGTGGTGCAGGAACCAGGTCATGCAGTTCCTGCGCTCACCTACAGGTGTTTTCAGGCAGACAGGAGATGTCAGGTACCAGACCACCACTGGGTGGTGCTGGAGCCCGCATGTTCAGTCCTCACCTGTGGCTGTCTCCCAGCTGTCAGTGATTAATCCTTACCTGGGAGGTTATTTAATCCCTCCCTGCAGTCTGGATATTGCCTCAGTATCCTGTCGCCATTTGCTGTGAATCCTGAGTCCTGTTACCTGCTTCCCATCCTGTTACCTGTTTCCTGTGAGTCCTGTTACCTGTTTGCAGTCCTGAGCTCTGGTGCCCCATAGCACCCTGACTTTTGTCCCTTAGCTCCCCTGGTGTTGCTTTGCTCCCTGTGTTTACTTGCATGTTAGTTTTTGCATGTGGTTGGATTTAGATGTAGTTAGCTACTCTTACTTGTTTCTGTTTATATTATTTTGGTGTGCATATTAAACTGTGTATATAAGTTCATTTGCAGTGTCTGGTGTGGTCATGCGTTTGGTCCACCCGTGTGGGTACTTGCATGCGGTGTGAGGACACCCGCGCTCGGTTCCCTGATAGATTGGTTCTGAGGCAAGTATGATCCTCAGCTATAAGTAGGACTAGGGGGGTGATTTACTAACCTAAACACACGCACGCACCAGGTGCGTGTGATTTTCACAAAGCAAAACGTATTTATCAACCAAAAAGTCTCTAAAAGCATGTTTCCGCTAATGCCATATATGGAAAAATCATGCACATGATGCATATATAATGCTGCTTCACAGTTTAGACAAAAATGGTTAGCTCATGCATTTACATTCCTACATTCATCAACGCAAGCAACACAATGTAGAGCTAATTTACACAACATCACCTTGCAATTCAGGGCAGGGCTTTGCACAACACACCTGCTGGGTGTGTACACACTACAAAGGTGTTTAGATTCCACCCATAGATCATGCTGGGAGGGAACACACTACAGAGGTGTATACATGTTCGTGGTGTGTTTATAAGGTTAGTAAATCAACCCTTATGAGTCAACTTGTTTGGAAACATGTATAAAAGTAGTCCTCCCTTTCAATAAAGGAAGAATAGTCTCTGATATCTGTGTGGTCTCAATTTCTATTTTTCTTACAATCATATGTTACTAACATTGTCTATCTGACTAATAACAGGTTCAAAGTTCGATAACAGTGGTTTTTTTTTAAAGATGCTTTTTATTGAGTTTTCCAAGTGTCAGAGACACAATAAAATAACAAACAACCTACATACATACAGCAATCAGGTCAACATAACCCAGGCAATTATGCAATTATGCAGTATCTACATCCTCTTCACAGATCAGAAAAACATAAGATTACAAGGTTACACAAGTATTTGGTTACAAGATTCAATACGTGGTAGTCACCCTCCAACACAGGGAGTATATAACATAGGGAGATGGACCCAGCCACATGTAGTTAATATGGTAGGAAATACATCAGGTCTTCAGAGAACCAGAAATGAGGTCTGTAGGCTAAATAATGAGAGTGTATTCAGTATGTCACCCCATCTCTACAGATGTGCTGGAGAAGGACAGCCATGGATCCCAGATACGCCCAAAACGTGTCGGGTTGCCACTCTGCTCGTACGTGAGTTTGTAAATGGGCAATGCCTGATCAACTAGTCTTTTCCACTCGCTTAGGGAGGGAGCAGTCGGGCTTCCCCAGACCAGGAGGATGGTCTTCCTGGCATAGAATAAAAGGAGGCAGAGGAGTGTCCGAGTTCATGAGGCCAATGGCAGTTCCCCAAATAGACCCAAGAGGCAGAACACGGGGTTACAAATATTAGGGAAGCCCAGGCCAGTTTCCGTGAAGGAAGTGACCTCCGACCAAAAGGCTCTGATGATAGGGCATGACCAAAAACAGTGCAGGATGTCAGCCTCCCGGCCGCATTGCTTGAAACAACGCGAGGTCGGGCGAAGGCCGAGTCTATGCAGAAGAGTGGGAGTGTAGTAAACCTGGTAGAAGAATTTCATTTTGGTCAAATTGTCTTTAGAGGCTATCACAGATGACATGTAGCTACCCTCAAAGTCTCCCCAATCACCCTCCACCAGATCCGGTGGGATCGAATGAGCTCTGGTGCCCCATAGCACCCTGACTTTTGTCCCTTAGCTCCCCTGGTGTTGCTTTGCTCCCTGTGTTTACTTGCATGTTAGTTTTTGCATGTGGTTGGATTTAGATGTAGTTAGCTACTCTTACTTGTTTCTGTTTATATTATTTTGGTGTGCATATTAAACTGTGTATATAAGTTCATTTGCAGTGTCTGGTGTGGTCATGCGTTTGGTCCACCCGTGTGGGTACTTGCATGCGGTGTGAGGACACCCGCGCTCGGTTCCCTGATAGATTGGTTCTGAGGCAAGTATGATCCTCAGCTATAAGTAGGACTAGGGGGGTGATTTACTAACCTAAACACACGCACGCACCAGGTGCGTGTGATTTTCACAAAGCAAAACGTATTTATCAACCAAAAAGTCTCTAAAAGCATGTTTCCGCTAATGCCATATATGGAAAAATCATGCACATGATGCATATATAATGCTGCTTCACAGTTTAGACAAAAATGGTTAGCTCATGCATTTACATTCCTACATTCATCAACGCAAGCAACACAATGTAGAGCTAATTTACACAACATCACCTTGCAATTCAGGGCAGGGCTTTGCACAACACACCTGCTGGGTGTGTACACACTACAAAGGTGTTTAGATTCCACCCATAGATCATGCTGGGAGGGAACACACTACAGAGGTGTATACATGTTCGTGGTGTGTTTATAAGGTTAGTAAATCAACCCTTATGAGTCAACTTGTTTGGAAACATGTATAAAAGTAGTCCTCCCTTTCAATAAAGGAAGAATAGTCTCTGATATCTGTGTGGTCTCAATTTCTATTTTTCTTACAATCATATGTTACTAACATTGTCTATCTGACTAATAACAGGTTCAAAGTTCGATAACAGTGGTTTTTTTTTAAAGATGCTTTTTATTGAGTTTTCCAAGTGTCAGAGACACAATAAAATAACAAACAACCTACATACATACAGCAATCAGGTCAACATAACCCAGGCAATTATGCAATTATGCAGTATCTACATCCTCTTCACAGATCAGAAAAACATAAGATTACAAGGTTACACAAGTATTTGGTTACAAGATTCAATACGTGGTAGTCACCCTCCAACACAGGGAGTATATAACATAGGGAGATGGACCCAGCCACATGTAGTTAATATGGTAGGAAATACATCAGGTCTTCAGAGAACCAGAAATGAGGTCTGTAGGCTAAATAATGAGAGTGTATTCAGTATGTCACCCCATCTCTACAGATGTGCTAGAGAAGGACAGCCATGGATCCCAGATACGCCCAAAACGTGTCGGGTTGCCACTCTGCTCGTACGTGAGTTTGTAAATGGGCAATGCCTGATCAACTAGTCTTTTCCACTCGCTTAGGGAGGGAGCAGTCGGGCTTCCCCAGACCAGGAGGATGGTCTTCCTGGCATAGAATAAAAGGAGGCAGAGGAGTGTCCGAGTTCATGAGGCCAATGGCAGTTCCCCAAATAGACCCAAGAGGCAGAACGCGGGGTTACAAATATTAGGGAAGCCCAGGCCAGTTTCCGTGAAGGAAGTGACCTCCGACCAAAAGGCTCTGATGATAGGGCATGACCAAAAACAGTGCAGGATGTCAGCCTCCCGGCCGCATTGCTTGAAACAACGCGAGGTCGGGCGAAGGCCGAGTCTATGCAGAAGAGTGGGAGTGTAGTAAACCTGGTAGAAGAATTTCATTTTGGTCAAATTGTCTTTAGAGGCTATCACAGATGACATGTAGCTACCCTCAAAGTCTCCCCAATCACCCTCCACCAGATCCGGTGGGATCGACCACCACCTCTGTTTGCGGCTGTCGAACCTACCAGATCTATAGGATATAAGCTCCCTATAATAAGTAGAGATCAATTTTGCTGGGTCATCTCTTTGTAGCAGCTCCTCCAGGGGTGAATGAGATGGTGTAGGGGTGAATGAGAAGGCGGTCGACCCAAATTGGGTTTGAATCGCATGTAGGAGTTGAAAGTAGGCAAAAAAATCACACGGGGAGAGCTTCAGCTCCCTCATAAGCTGCGGGAAATTGGGCATCACCCCATTTTGAAACAAGTGAGACAGAGATTTAATGCCTTTTGAGGACCAAAATGCGGCCGATGGTAGGCGCTGCAGCTCTGGGAGTGCGGGATTGCCCCATAAGGGGGAGTAAGGAGAATGGTACCAATGGGATAGTGATAATTGATTGATAACATATGTTAGAATATGGACAGTCACAGAAATCATGACTGCCCCTTGGAGCTTTTGGTTGTGATTGACCCCCCTATAGACAACATTTTGAAGGGATTCAAAGGAGGTTAGTATGGCTGCTTCAGTTGCCGTGCAGGCGTTCCCAATCTGGGGGACCAGCCAGTCATGCATGAACCACCACTAGTTGGGATGCGAGGTAGTACATATATAAATTAGGAAAGGCCGGGCTCGCCATCTGCAGCACCTCCAAGGCCACCCTAGGGGTACGACCTCTCCACAGAAATACAGTGCAAATAGAGTCAATTTTACGGAAATAACTTTTTGGGACATAGCAAGGGGCCTTCGCTAGGATATACAGCAACTTGGGGAGGAAGTTCATTTTAATGATATTGACTCTTCCCATAAGGTCCAGTGGTAAGTCCACCCACTGTTTAGTCTTCAAATGAAGAGAGTCAATAGTCGGTGTCAAGTTATTAGCAATATAGGAGGAGAGGGGCAGCTGGACTTTAACACCCAAATATTTAAATTCTTTCGCAACCCTTAGCGTGGACATAGGGTGAATATTCGCCACCGTAGCGTCATCCAGGGGAAAAAGAACACACTTGTCCCAATTAACCCTGAACCCTGAAAAGGTTCCAAATAAGTCCAGTAGCTGGAGGAGGTGACATAGGGAGTCATTCGGATCAGATAGATAAATCAGCGCATCATCATCATACAGGGAGATTCGCTCTTCCAGGTCACGTATCCTCAAGCCATGTATAGAGACAGACTCCCGTACCCTAATCGCCAGAGGCTCAATTGCCAGGGCAAAGAGGATAGGGGAGAGGGGATAACCCTGTCTTGTACCCCGGAAGATACTAAACGGGTCAGACACTTCTCTGTTCGATTAACAGTGTTTATTAAAAATCACAAAAACCCAATTCTAACAAAAAGCTTATTTTAGTTTTGGATAAAGTAGGGAACAGTTAAAGCTGAACTCCAGGCTGTAAAAAAGAAATACCCTTGCAGTGAGGACCCCCTTCAAAGTGACTGCAATAGCTAAATGCTCGTTTTGTCTAGTAGAATAGAAATAAGAACAGTTTTTTTTTGTTTTGTTTTTTTACTTTCCCCGTGTGTTTTGATGCTTTAATAGAGATTGTTAAATTACCCTAAAGATAGTTTTTCTGCACCTGTCCGTGTGTGTCAACAGAAATAAGCCTAAACCTCTGCCACCTATCCCCAGTCCCTGGGATATGTCACTGTAGAACTACAATGGATAAATACTGGCAGACTGTATTATAAATCACCTATTCCTTTTTTTTGTCTGTCTTCACTAGCTCAGTGCACCATTGTTAAAGAAGAACTGTGTTTAAATTTTGTATTATTAAACATAATCTTAATGTAAGAAAACCTATCACATTATAAATGTGTATTTAAGAGCTTTGTTCATTATATATGCATAACGATACATATTGATGTGGCATTTTGGTCCTTCTGTCTCAATTTAAATTCAGTAGGCAGGGCCTCTTTCGTACAGAACAATGGACTCTTTGCAGCATATAATCTTGTGAAACATCCACAGCACTCCTGGTTGCCAAAGACAGGGCAATCTATAATGCCTAGACATAAGGTATTTTAAGTGATTACTTGGAGTTTTTTCTTTCCACAATTTTTTTTATTCACTGGCAATGTGCCTTTGAACTTGCTAGAAAATGTGACTACATTAGAAGAGTCATTTCTCTAGCCCAGCCCCCTCCCTCTTTGCACTTCAAGGCCCTCCCTCTTTCTGAGTATCTCATTACTGTCTGTGCTGGGCGAGTTCTTCGGCCACCTACCTACATACTCTTTCATGTAGCTGCTGGGGGAGGAGTGAAGGGAACACTATAGCATGTCACTTGAGTGGCAACTCTAAATCTGCTAGGGATGCTGACATAACATCCAAGATGGTGGCATCCAGCAGTCTCAGGGGTTATTAATGTCTACACAAGGGAGGAGTTTGCAGGTAACTAACATGTAAAATGCACATATAATCCTATAGGAAGATTTTTTATGAAAATCAAGTTGTGGTGACAGGGTCTATAATAATGGTGCACCCATGACATAGGATTTGCAGAGTATTATGGGTTTGCTAAGGAAAAAAACATGAAAATGGGATGCACAGCAGGTAACACAGCAGGTTACCTGCTGTGCATCCTGTCTATTTAATACATGTGTATAGTTAGTGATTTTGGTCCCTGAGGATGTCTTTTCAGTGTAGGTGTAGCTTTGACACTGACATCATGCACTGTCGGCTCAGAGTGGGTGATAGTGGTTTTATGAAAATAATTGCCAGTTTTTATGTTGTTTCAAATATTGATATTCTGCACCACTGGAGTCTTTCCTTTTCTATGTTTTTGGAATACTCCTGGGAGTGTTTTACACTAGACTGAGAGAATTGGTTTCCAAAGGCACAATACACCAGGAACCTTTTGACACTGGTTGGAGATGTCCGGTGTATCCACTTTATTAAAAAAAAAGTGCATTTTGACCTCTGAGAATTTGAGGTCCAACTTTCTGGTCTTATGGTGGTGATCTTGGCACGGTCACAAGGGTGATATCCGGTAGTCTCACTTCAAGAGCAGCTATCACTGGAAGATCACTTTAACGGCTACATATATTGCTCCTTTTTTGCATGCTGCTGTTATATTGTTGACTGTATTATCACAGACTCTAATGCATAGGATTATGCATTATCATAGGATTTTAATCTATTTGTATTACTTGACTAAATATTACTGCATCTTTGAGCATTTTCCTGTAGCATAAACATAGGGTAAATAATAAATGTAAAAAGATAGTACCGTATTTAGCAAAAATATTTCCCGTCTTACTTTGTAATTTTCCATAATTATGCTGTAATTAATTCAAGATGCTTTTAGTGTCCGGTGGGAATTTTAAGATCTCTGAAGCATGTTTGTCCTATTGCCAGCTAGATGTGCATAATCAAAGGTACATATAATAAGTATAGAACTGCTGCAACCAAGACCAATGACAGTTGAAGCTTTGATCATATAAATGTTATTTTTTATCCACATGGAAAGTAATTTGTTATACACTGTTTAGACCCCAGCGGTACTGGCTTATGCTCATACTGTGAATAAATATTCCCCATAAGAATCACAATCGGAATACAAATTGAATATTTTCATGGAAGTGAAAATGGGTTCATAAGCTATTCTATAGGTGTGAAATGCTTTGAAATCAAAAGCAAGCAATGTGTAAAGCTTAGGTTTTATTGCTTCTAGCCATTCATCTGAATGCAGCAGATAGTCTATGTATGAAGGAAAGTCTCTTGACTCACTTTATACAAAGCTAAAATTTTACTAAGGTCATTAATGTCTTAATTTTTGCTCTCACATTGAATAGGCCTAATGGCTAAAGGGTTCGTCAACCAATGCAAAATCACTACTAAAATAACAGTTTAATAGCATTTATTTAGGCCCTACATTAAGAAAGTCAAGATTCTTAAGCAGCACTTTCAGTTCAAGATATTAAGAATGGATGGCAGGATTACTTTAAGATGGACCTGTACTTTGCCCAATTTCAGTAAAGTATCATGTTCACATTAATATAAGTTTGAGTAAGTATGCCTAACTTATCCCACACTCCCAAAAAAGGCATGAGCTTGAGCCAGGATGACCATGATTTCGACCCAAATGAAAGTTGCAGAAATTTGAATGTGGACTGAGAATATTGTAATCTAATGCGGCCATTCTCACTCATAGCAACCCTTTACTAACAATGCACTTACTAGCCACTAAACTGTGGTTAGGTAGCATAGAAGGGCTAATCATGGAATTTTTATGTTATGTTCCAGCTTCCTACCAATATACTGTAAGTCCTGGTTCCCAGCAGTTCTTGTTCAGTGTGTGTTGTAGGAGGCATCTAGTACATAGAGAGAGATCACTGACTTTTTGAAGGAAGTAGTTAATGCTACTGAAAACCTTTATAGTTACGGCGACTTACATACATAATTGTTGTGTGTTGGATAGGCCTGGAGTAGATAGGGATAGATTATACAATGTTTGCAGGGATAGATATTTGCTGCTATTCTATTTGTACTGTTGCTTAAAACGGCTCTATTTACAGCCAGTCAGTGTGTGCTGCAAACTTAGAGCACATAGGGAGAGTTCTTTACAGGAAGAGAACGTTGCTGGCATAATACTGATATACAGTACCTATGCTTGAAACTGCTATATTTAGTCAGTCAAATACACAGTTAGTCTATGTGTGTTGTATACTTGGAGCAGAGGGGGAAAAACCACAGTCTTTACAAAAAGATAAAGTTGCTGGCATACTATCACAATAGAGTACTTCTGCCTAAAACTGCTATATAGTCACTGTGTTGTAGACTGGGAGGGATAGGGAAAGATCACACAGTCTTTGCAGGGAGAGATAGTTACTGCTATACAGAACATGTATGCTGACAAGCACTATGCCCAGTGCTGTATAGTACTGGGAAACAATTCTGGGCAGATTGTGTCCAACAACTTCAGTTGCTCAATAATAGCAGTAAAAGGAATACCACATGTCAGGTTGCAAAAATATGTTCTTCCTTCATTAAGCAACCTTTATTTTAATATAATTTTGCTAGAGACTTTTTTTTGTCAGCAGCATGAACCTGCTGACGCCCCAACCTTGTTTGCAGCACATCACTGCATACTTGTGCATTACAGTGCATTAATCAGAACATTCTTAAATGCACCAAATCCTCAACCCCCCTACTTCCATAACTGATAATAAAGTTAATGCATTCCCTGTATTCATAATGCCAGGCAGGCCTAAAGGGAGGGGCAGAGGTTATACACAACAACTAATAGGGGGTGAGCAGGTTCTGCATCTGCAGAAAAAATTTTTGCCTAAACCATATGATTCCTTCTTCAAAGTAAAGAGCAGACCCCATAGATATTGGGTGTCTAGGCTGGACCACTGGCCATAGCCTGCACAGTAAACTCTAATTTGTATCTACTGTGCGTGCTTTGGCCAAATACAGGTTTACTGTAATGAGTATTTTAGCTTTGCTGATAGACTTTTGTCTTAACTCTGGTCGCCTAAGCTCATTCAAAACTGGTCATTCCTAGCAAAACTGCTGCTATTAAATTACTGAGCTGGGCCTATGAGCTGGGCCAAGATCTAACTACTGTGTTCCCATATCAAGGTAGTTGAGCAATCAAAATATGTTTTCTAATTTGGGTTAGCAATATAATGATAGAACTTCATAATGTAAGAAATAAAAATGTTTTCCCTCCCTAAACTAAATTGATTTTGATTAAGTAATCCACTTAAAGAAACTAAAATGTTATTATTTCAAATGAATGATTTGATCACGGGCAACTTTGCTTTAGAAGAGATTTTGAAATAGAGATTATCTTGTCCTAGAGAGATGGTATGCAAATAATCTTTACTGCATAAACTGTCTTCCTATCTTCTGCCATTTAAGTTTTCCCCTTTCTTAGTTGCCCCAGGAAAAAAAACGTACTATGGTTCTATGCTAGGCCATAATGATAAAGCGATCTTATTTAGAAACTATTTATATTTTATTGATTCAATAATTTGGAGTTTTTTTTTTTTTTTATAAATTAGAGTATAAGTGTACTTACACAACAGAAGACTTTAGCTGCCATATGTTCATCAAACTGCCCAATTATTATCCGCACATCATTGCCCTGTGAAGACAAGTATAACCGATTTATTTCACATCAATTAACGTTGCTACAAAAACTAAAAGCCAACATTTTCTTCACAATAAAATAAATCTGTAATTCACGTAATTTAGTTCATAGATTTAAGAGTAGATAATTGGTGTAAATAATAATAAAATAAAAAAACACACGAAGGGTAGGATTTTGAACAATTAATAGACAGGTGGGGTAGATGTTGGGGGCTCTTTTCACCTAATTTTAATTCTGAGAACAATAGAGCTGTTTATGTTGAAGGAGATACTGTTCAGCTACTGTGCAGTTTTGATTTTCTGGAGCAGGATGACCTAATACTTTGTAAATTACAAGTTAGGTGTGGATTTAAAGTAAAAATATGAATTTATATACCGTGTTTCCCCGAAAATAAGACAGTGTCTTATTTATTTTTTTTTCACGAAAACAGACACTAGGTCTTATTTTCGGGGTAGGTCTTATATTACAGACATCCCTGAAGATAGCGCTAGGTCTTACCTTCGGGGTAGCTGCACATGTAACTAGATTTTACATGTGAAGACCGGCCGCAGCTCCCTCCCGCCCCCTCGCCCGCCCACCTACCCGCACGCCAATCTATCTGTTGCTCTCTGGATGGCATCAGAGCGGAGAGGCAGCTCCCTCCCGCCCCCTCGCCCGCCCACCTACCCGCACGCCAATCTATCTGTTGCTCTCTGGATGGCATCAGAGCGGAGAGGCAGCTCCCTCCCGCCCCCTCGCCCGCCCACCTACCCGCACGCCAATCTATCTGTTGCTCTCTGGATGGCATCAGAGCGGAGAGGCAGCTCCCTCCCGCCCCCCTGCCAGACACGCCTCCCGCCCGCCCACCTGTGTTTCTCCTTAGGCGGGGGGGCGTGTCTGGCAGGGGGGCGGGAGGGAGCTGCGGCCGGTCTTCACATGTAAAATCTAGTTACATGTGCAGCTACCCCGAAGGTAAGACCTAGCGCTATCTTCAGGGATGTCTGTAATATAAGACCTACCCCGAACTAGGTCTTATTTTCGGGGTAGGTCTTACTTTCGGGGAAACACGGTATATGCAATTTGGGTTGACTTAGAGTTACATATTAGGGCTATGGACTAAGGTCAGAAGTTAAAGTTATGGTGAGAGTTAGGAGGCGAAGGGATAGGGTAAATTTTAGTGTGAAGTTTAAGTGTTTTTTTAGGTATGGTCTAAGGGTTAAAGTGACACTAAACTCAGAAGTTAAATCTTAAAAACGCATTCAAGTAACCTAACTATTAACAAAAATGTATCTCATTTGTGTATCACTCAGCTGTATATATCTGAATTCATGTTGACACTGTCCTTTCTTCTGGAGGGTGGCTACTTTTTTCCCCCATGGTCCCTGTGCATGTTGTAAAGTAGCTACCCAGAGGCATAACTAGAACCTTCAGGGCCCTGGTGCAAGAAACTATTAAGGGCCCCCCCAACCCCCCGCCGCCATGGCACTGTGTGGTTAACAGGAAGGCTGTCGAGGTCCCCAGCAAGAGCGGGACCTCAGGCAGCTGCTTCAGTTTAAAAATTGAATGCCGGTGTTCTGTCGAGAACGCCGACCCAGTATCTGCGCTTGCGCACAGATGGGATTATCGAGGAAACCGGCATTTCTTTACAAAGTATTAGTGTGTAATCCTTAATTGTGACCCTTAATATGCCATCCATGGCAGTAAATGATGGATGGTATAATATTAACAGTCACAATTAACGATTTATACGAAATACTTTGTAAATAAATCCTGGTTTCCTCGATAATACTTGTCTGTGCACAAGCGCAGATGCTGAGGTTGGCAAATTCGACTACGTTGGGCATTCTTGACAGAACATCGGTATCTGCGTTTAGTATCGGGGCATTTTCACGAGTATGAGTACTCGTGAAGTACTCATACACCAGTGCCAATACTCATAGTATTGGCACTGGTGTATCCCTACTTAAAAATATAATGCATTGCTGGGACTTGTAGTCCTGCATGGTTGGTGTTATTCTGCATTGATGATTATACAGCAATGCAGAATACCACCATCTATGTAGGACTACAAGTCCCAGCAATAACTTATAATAAAGGTAGTGGGGTATGGGAAGTAGTATACAAGTGTAGTTTGTGTGGGGGGAAATATCAGTGGGAGGGGGTCGTACACAGAAAGTGAAGAAAAAAGAAGATGCAATGTTGAAGTAATACTCATAACAGAACTCACATTCTAAATGGAGAAAAGGCATAAAATCACAAAGACCAGAGTGGGTTTCTGTACCAGGAAAATGCCGCTTCTGTCACGGAGAGAGGTGGGCTAGAAAGGACGCCACAGTGTCACGTTGGAGAGAGCTGGTTGTCCTGGTAACAGGACACTATACCTCTCCAGCGGCATCTGTCTCCTCTGCACAGCGCCAGTTTATCCATAGCGCATGCGCCGTGTCGTCATAGGGCTCCTAAGGCTTCTCACTGGCCTGACGTTACAGCAATTACAGCAGGGCTCCCGAACGCACACGCGCCACCAAGTTGGTCTCTAATCAACCGCCCATGGCCACAAACGCTGCGGGCAGCTTGAGGGATCTGCAGGCTTTCTTTCTCTCTGGGCCCCCCCCCCAACTGGCGGAATGCCGGGGGCTCGGTCGCGATTGCGACTGCTACGACCCTGGTTGTTCCGCCAGTGTAGCTGCCACTCACATAAGAAAGCTCCCTTCCGTAATGGACTAAAATCTCATGTTTTGTTTACTAATTTGTATAGAGATTGTAGTCCATCTCCGGAGCGAGCTTGGAGCAGTGGCTACTTTACAACAGGGACCACTGGGGAACAAAAGTATACACTATCTAGAAGAAAGGAGAGCATCAGCATGAATTGAAAGATGATTTTAGGATCTACAGCTGAGTAATGCACAAATAAGCACAATTTTTGTTAATAGTTAATTCATTTTTAAGATTTAATTCCTGAGTTTAGTGTCACTTTGAGATTATGGTAGTGTCAAGGTTCAATTTACTCAAAAAGCAATTTTTATAGTTTTGGATAGAGTAAGGAAGTAATAGAACCCCTGTCATGCCTCTATTGCTGTTTGTTTCCCTGCTGGGGAGATGCATGATCTCTTTTTGTCCTAGTAACCATTGCCACTGAGACAGAAAGTAATAGGAAATTCAAAATTTTACGACTTTTACCAGAACAGTAATAGAGCAGAAATCTTCCAACTGGAAGACTTGTTCTGGTGAACAGTCTAAGAGGGGATTTTTTTTAAATCTTCCCTCCTGTTGTATATGTATTTAAGTATTCAGAAAAAAAAAACAGAATAGTGGACTTTTTAGGCTAAAACATGACCATACTCAGGCCCGGATTTCCCACAAGGCCACCGAGGCCCGGCCTCAGGGCGGCAAAGCGCAGAGGGGCAGCAGCGATGACCTTGTGGGGAAGTTGCGGGCGCAAGTGTAAGGTGTCCCGGCGGCGGACCGTAGTGTGCGGCCGCCATCCAATCACGACGGGGCGAGGATAAATCCGGCCCTGACCATACTGATATATGTAAAAACACCTTTATCACAAAAACATATTATAAAAATTGTGCAACAATTTTTTAAAAGCAGCAAAAACGCCAATCTCTACATCCATTTAAAAGAGCCTACACAGTAATTGATATTGTGTAGAGGGGTGTAGATAACCTGCTCTATGCGTTTCACGGTAATTACCGCTTCCTTAGGAGCAGAGGTAGGTATATAATATTAGCTCAGTTTGGTATAAATGCATCAATGGTTAACAAAAGAACAGGAAGCCCATGCTACAGTGGGGATACACCATTGCAGGGTACACGGCGCAAAGTAAGGTGGACAGCAACTTTGATACGATCGGGACTTGATGCTATTTATGGCTGATATTGGGAATTTATACCCTGATTGAAATATACATTGTGGCTAAGAAGTTCATATAAAGGGTCTAAAGTTTATTTGAGTCCATCTGGCCATCATAAAATGACAACAGCACCCATTTACATGGGTACTGGTGAGGTTATGCCAAATGTGTCCTGGCGCCCACCACCCACCCATTTTTGACACATGGGCTCCCTGTTCTCTTGCTAACCATTGATGCATACCGCTCTACACAATATTGATTACTGTGTATGTCACAATGAACCTTATTGTTTATATATTAACTTAAGAATATGATATACAATTTATTGAGGAGTTGTATATATCCTTTGGGTATAAGCTTTTTTAGATGAATGTAGAGATTTTAGTTTCCACTGCTTTTAAAAATATATAAAAATATATTAAAAAATATCAGTATGGTCATACTTGTGCCTAAAAGTCCACTATTCTGTTCTTTTTTTCTGCATACCTAAATATATTCAGGATGTGGCACAATTAAATCCCTTTCCATTAACTACTAAAATTCCTGTTGTATATGTTGCAAAGGAAATAAAGGTAAATTCCTACCAAGGATTATAGACAGCAAAGAAAAAAAAATACTGACAGGTTTCGTTAAGTTAGAGGGTTCTGCCGAGGGCAAGGTTAAAACAAACTTTAACTGAATTAAATATATAGGTTGTCAGTGCTGCCCTTCTTAGGAAAATGCTAGCTGCCTGCCGGTCTCTGACCCACAAGTATGAGTAAATATGCAGAAACATGGGTTAGAGTGAAGTCAGAACACAGAAAGAACTGAAGCCCATGGATCAGTATCAAAGACAGCCACTGTCTTCTGACAGGCAGTTTATAGGGTATTTCCACTTTTGCAGCTAAATTTTATATTTGTTACATGTTCCCATTCACAACACATAAGCGTAAAAAAA
>NW_017307093.1:474564-481343 GCF_000935625.1 Nanorana parkeri
AAAACAAAAAAAAAAAAAAAAAAAAAAAAAGATGGTTCTGGCAGATTAAATTGCTTTTTACTGGCTAAAACTTTACATTTCTTCTCCTCCTTTGTAATGTTAGGAGGGGCTGAGAGGGGTTTGTGTTAACCCTGTCTATACTGAGCTGGCTTGTTTCATTATAATTTGTAAAGTAGATTTGAACATTCCCTGTCCTAACAAAGGGTTAAAGGATTACAACACTGGCTTCTGCATTGTATGTAAATGAGAGAAACATATCCAATGCAGTCTTGTCCTTAAGTAGGGTAGACAATATGCAAATGTTGTCAGATTCTTGATGAACTGGCTGACATTCGCACAATGAATGCAGCTGTCGGCACCCCTTAATTAGAACATCGAACGTGCAAATTGGAAATTCTTAAAGCCGAACGGTGCTTGCACCCAGTGAGCTGCAGCTGCTGCCAGAGTACAATAGAAACAGTGAAGAATTTGTCACATCAATGCTGTTAAAAAGTGGATGGAGGAATCTGTTATATTTCTTTATTCAGCCTGCAAGTTGAACGAAGAAAGTATTGTAGCGCCCATCACCTTTTGTGATGTGACTACTATGCATTAAGTGATAGCCAGGGCTGTAGACAGCCTAGCTGGATTTGTAGTGGCCATTACATGGTTAATCCCAGGTGTCTAGCCTTGCCTGTACCCCCCTGGGCGGAGTGTGACTCTGTCATATTGTGGGACAGCCAATGGTGGACACTGTAATATACGTACAGTACAGCAGCCAATCACTGGGCTCCTTACAGTCAGTGGTGCCCGCTGGGATAGTGGCCTGGGGGTGGGCATAGGCTGAAGTGAGGGAAGAGGTTTTCCTGGGGCCTTCAACATGGAGGAGGCCTAAGAGATGGAAAGAGGAAAAGAACCAGGACCAGTGCTGGCTCTTGAAGTGCCCTGGATCTATGTGGAATTCAGAGCAGGGTCGGTGTTTCTTTCCTGGATTGTGGATCCGCATTGCTACATTTACAAGGTCCGGTGAGTCTGGAGCTTCTGATGGTTACCCCTAGACACCTAGAACCCCTATACCTCTCTCCCAAAGGAAGATGTTCAATAAACTGTTTCCTTAGGATTCTAACACTGAAGTGGACATCAATTTGTGGGCACCAGAAGAGGGCGGTTAGTGCTAATGGGCGCAGCTGGAAATCAACCCCTAGACCAACTAGATGTGGACCGGGCAAACAGCGGCTCCCTGCGGGAGTTATCGCTACAGTATTGTAGTGTATACCCAACTTTAGTCTTTTTGGTTAAAAAATATATTTTAATTTTTTTTTATGTTTTATGAATGAAAACACATAAAAAACATTTAGAGGGGTTTCTCAAATGTGACTGCAAAAGTGGAAATGCACTTTAAGGGTCAGATAGGTTGGGAGCTGAGAGTACAATGAAACATTTTTTATACTTATTTTTGGTTCGGAAACCTCCACAGCAAAAACTACCTGACACTAAGCTCTCTTTGTACCAAAATGGCTAACTTCTTTTTTTTTTTTTTCATTAAGTACCAAAAGCAGGAAGTGAATCTGCACTTATTTAGTAGTAACAAGGCATAAGCACCTGCATTTTCTGCAATTAGTAATTGCGTCCTTATGAATATAAGTTATAGATGAACATTAACATTTTGGTAGTGACATTTTATAAAATAGTTACTTTAATTTGTACAAATGACTGTGGAAAGATTTCTACACTATATCCAGCCTCTGTGTGTTGTGTATTTATTTATTTTCTATGAATTATGCATTTTAGGGCCTAAAAACAAGCACATCATGTCCTTATGTTTATTGTCTTGACTAATGATGGCTTATAATTGCTATGCAAACAGAAGACAGAGGAACTAAAAGGCTTTGAAGACGAGGCAAGGTTCTATCATTAAAATACATTCTCAAGAGCTGAATAAATATTTGAAAGCATTTTATAATAGAGTACCACTGTCCTCGACTGACATTTATCATAGCTCTTATGAAGCTCTGTTTCTTTAACTGCAACTTATTCCCAAAACACTTTTTCTATGCATGTAGTAATATTTTCAACAGAAAAACATTTCTTAGAGTGTAATCAGTTTTAGTTATCCTTGCTGTGATAATAATCTCAGTCTGTTCTTTTCTCCCAGTAAATGGCTGCTTACGTTTGCATATCCTTCCCTCACTTTGTTGGCTCTCAGAGCATCTTTCCCATTACTTCTTGTGTATGGCTAATCATAATGTTAGAAAAAAATGAAATATTCTGTAGAATATGCTGCTGCAGGTGTCCTTCAAGGTTAGCAATCTATATGAGGATCTAGGCTTCAGGTCACTTGATGTCTCTTGAAGGGAAATATCAGCCAGCAGAAATTACATGACTAAGTGCCTGTGGACATCACTGAATAATAGCATAATTTTCTCCAGGAATGTATGCCTGTCTATCTTTACATCTACCTACAGTATCCCAGCAGTTACTATGTAATGTTTTATTACAACTGTGTCCCTGGTAGCGAGAAATGGGATTGCAAAGAAAAAACACTGGTACCTACTCTATCCAACATTTTTGTAGATACGCTTATGTATGAAATGTATCTGTCCAAAAATTACAGTTAGCACTGTCAAAAAGCCATTGCTGTCCTGTGCACTCTGTAGCATTATCTCAAGTAATGTAATTAGAAAGTGATTTAGGCCCACAGAATGCTTCTCACCATGTTATTGGGAAGAGGAGAGGGAGGGGTGTTCATTAGTCCTAATACACTTCCTGTCCTAGGGTGGCAATGATCTTTCTTCACAGATACATTACAGTGAGTGAAGGTTGCCACTTTATGACAGGAAGTGTGTTACCAGGTAAAAAAAAAAGGAAAAAGCCTGAAATCTAATGCGGCCATCACATCTAGAGATTTATAAGCTGCAAGATATATTTTTGTTCTTGGGTTTAAATATACTTTAAGCTTCTCTGTACATACCTTAAGCTTTTTTACACTGATGCATGGATCATTGGAGAAGCTTTCAGTGTCTGCAATTTGGATATATGCAGCTTCCAGTTCACCGGTTAAGTCATTTCTCACCTGCCAGGAAATAGAAAGAAAGGGTAAATGGAAACATTGGTCACTGTTAAAGGAGAGCAGATGGACTGCATGGCATTATCTTGAGAAAGTACACAGATACAGTATGATTAATGTCTCCATTTTCTTTTTTACAGGATCCTAAAACAATTCATTGAGATCATCATAGGCAGCAGAATTATTAGCATAATAAAATGAGGCTGCTGAGAAAAATGTTTGATCTCTGTAATGTACATGATTGATTTTTATATTTTGCCAGATCCTCATCCAGCAACCTGCTAAAATTTATGTGAGCAATTTATTAATGGTAATTACAAAATGTATGCACAATGTCACTAATCGTTAGAAAATCACGGGTGGCCTTCAATTAATCTTCTGGCACATGGCCAATACCATCAAGTGCTTTGTAACAGGATTCAAAAGAGGTCATCCTGAACATGGTGATGCAGGCTGCTTTTCTGAGGACATTACCATTTAAATGACTTTTAAAACACAATTTAAAGTGTAATGAATTTGGGCAGTTATCCGCCTATTAACATTATGGATATGCAAAAGAAATGGTAATAATAACAGTGTTAAGCAATAAGTTCATTTTAGCAATGATCAGAGAGAACAATAAAAATAAACTCATAATATTACTGACTGATGAATAAAATAAAACAAAATATTAATGTGTATAGCTTATTAAAAGTACAGCTTCAAACATTTGGGCTCAGCTACACAAATGGTTTTTGGCCATTATTTTGTAACAGAAAGCAACCTGTGATTGTTAACATAGGTACAAGCATTCTTTAGCTATATGTAAAACAATGAAATTGGGTAAATATTGTAAAAGCGATTTGCACTGCCCTGGAAAGAAACTGTCGCTTACTGCCGTGCAGTTAGACTGTATATACAGTATTCACTATGCTGCTATTTTAGTTTTTTAAGTTGGTAAGTTTTCTGCAGGGTTAAAATACCCAGCACGTACCCAGACAGCAGATAATTTGACCACTGCTCTCACACAGAGCACAGCAGCCCGGTCTCCAGCAATCTGACATACGCCTCTTTATACTGCTTCAGTGAACGGTCCTCTCACTCCCTCCTGTGAAACCCCATGTCACTTTTGTATTCTGTACTGATGTGGGGGGTGGAGGGATAAACCACTGAACATAGCGGGGAAATCAGGAGACCAACAAACCTGGAAGTATAGGTTTATAGATACTTTAGAAAATGTCTCTGCACTGGAATTGTGTTCATCGCCATGGGCAACAAGAAAGGTAAGTATTTACTTGCTTCTTTGTAGGTACTCCTTTTTTAAAGTGGAAGAAAAATCAGTAAAATAAAGAAAATGCTGGCAGAAAGGGATTTGGGGCAGAAAAGACATAAAATGTCTCTTCTGCCAAAATGTTTTTTTTTCTCTCTCCCCCACCAATTTTTTATTTTCTGCGTACACTGAACAATGCATAGATCCTACAGTGTATGCATTGAACCCCTTTATGGCTTCTCAAAGATGCCAGGCAAGGCTGATTAACATAGGGCTACTGGAGCACCAGGTCCAATCCCACCACTGAAAATAGGCCCGGCTGGATTGCCTCGGTATACCCGATGGTAATACGGGCCAGCTGGGGTGAACATAATCAGGCAGAGGCATGGTGGCTCTCTAATCAGGCATATTAGGCCGCTTAGGTGTTGTGTTTTGCAAACTTGGGAGCTTTTGGAAGTTGGTTAGTCTGAGAAGGGCTAATAGCAGAGCATGTCCTGATGAAATGGTTTAATAGTGACATGCATGTAGAGGGTAAATTAATAGTATATGGTCCTCTGTTCCCTGACTTAACAATATGCAAACAAAACATGGCAAACTGACAGTACATAGCCAACAAACAGGCCAATATTACTGCTTCTCCTTCCTCCTCCAACAGACCTGTCTTTGCTGCTGCCACTGTTGTTACTACTGTGCTAACTGAGAGCAGTGACACCAAGGTCTATGCTCTTAGTCAGCTAACAGAAAGCTGGTGAATAACGATGGGGACCCAGAGATCTTACAAGCTGTCTGCCTATCCAGAATCTTTGGGCCAGATATGGCAACTTCCATGCTATGGTGATGAGAAGTGTACTACTCGCCATATGTCATCCCCCCACATAAAAACACTGTGGACAGGGCAACTGCCACTCCTGCCCTGCCTCTCCCCGTCCTGGCCCTTCTTGCAGCACATTGCAACAAACAGCAAATCACTATTATGAGGTGTGCTGCTGAAACTGCTGCATACACAATTTATTTTGGTCAATTGTGGTGTGTTAGACTATTCAAATAAATGGGCTGCCCTAATGCAGAGCACACGGGCCACAGCAGACCAGTCTTGTGTGAATGGGTCCTGAGGCTTCAGCTTTGGAGTTTATGCTCCAATCCCAGCAGACTATTTATCCAATCAGAGCACCAATAGCAGTCGCTGAGGAAAATACTGTACAGTGGACCACATAAATACAATGCATTTAAATGTAATACATGGTCTTCCCGATGTTTACTTTTATAACTACCTAAAATCTTGCTTTTAACTACAAATGATGCCTCTTACTTAATAAGTTTATCTTATAATATACTAACTTCCAAATGTAGCTAAGTTGGTTATTAATGCTTCTGGCATCTTCTGGAGTTTATGGAATCACATTCCCTCACCACAGCAACATTGTGGGAAACACTAAGTATACCATGAGCTGAGGAGACACATTATGATGTACCTGCATCAGTGTGCCTGAACTTTCTTACCATAATATTAATCTGGTTGAAAAATATGGTACCAGGGAGGAAAAGGGATCTAACAGGAGGTGATCTTTGTGCAGCCAAAATGTTGGTCACAGCCCCACACCTGGGGCGCCAAGGAGGAGATAAAAAATGTGCCCCCTGTGGCCAGATTTAGTGTTTTCTTGAAGTTAACGTTACAATAGTAGAGGTTGAGAATTTAAAAAGTAATAGGTTATGTAGCTAAGGATTAAGAAGGCTTGAATAAAAACTGCGAACTTCTGAAATTTGAAATTTAGCAGATGAATTTAATGGGGAGAAAAATAGGACTCTCTGGAACAAGTGTCATTAGTGCAGCCATGACATATCAGTAATAAGGTGGGAATAGTATTATTACACAGTTACATAGTATTTGAGGTTGAATAAAGACATTAGTCCATCAAGTCCAACCCATTAGGATCTCTTTCTAGGAGTACCTGTACCCCTGTATATTACGGTCCCTTAAGAAATCGTCCAAAAGTTTCTTGAACAATTCCACATTCTTTGCTGAAATCAGCGCCTGTGGCAGTGAGTTCCAGACCCTAACTGATCTTACTGTGAAGAACCCCCTTCGCCCCTTGTGCTGGAATTTTTTTCCACCAATTTTAGGTTATGGCCTCTAGTTTTTGTAATGGAGTTAATTTTAAACAGTTTATCGCTAATGTTGTTACCACCATTGAACATTTTGTACATGGAAATTATATCCCCCCTTAATCTCCTCACCTCCAATGTGAACATGTTTAAATTTAGTAGCCTTGTCTCGTAGCTCTGGTCCTCCATACCCCTAATTAGTTTGGTTGCCCTCCGCTGGACTTTTTCCAACTCAAGGACATCTTTTCTTAGTACTGGTGACCAGAACTGGACCGCATACTCCAGATGAGGTCGAACCAATGATCTATAAAGTGGCAAAATTATAGACTTGTCCCTGCAATACATCCCCTTCTTAATACAGGACAAGACCCTGCTAGCTTT
>NW_017307093.1:481702-493981 GCF_000935625.1 Nanorana parkeri
CCATATTGGTTTAGTCTTTGATCTTTTATTTTTGCTCCCTAAAGGTATACACTTTGAAGTAGCAGTATGTAGTGTGTTTTTAAAACAATCCCACATCTGGTCTGTGTTTAGGTTTTGAAATAAGTTTTCCCATTTTATTTCCCCCACTAGGTTGCGCAGCTTCTCAAAGTTGGCCCTTCTGAAGTTTAGGGTTCTAGTCCTTCCAGTACACTTCCCTTTTCTGTGTTCAATATTAAAAGTAATCACATTGTGATCACTATTACCCAATGACTCCCCAATTACAATATCCTCGATTAACTCTGCATTATTAGTGACAATTAGATCTAAGATGGCATTTTATCTGGTCCATGAAGTTGTCGTGCAACATGTTTAGAAATCGCCCCGCCTTTGCCGAACCCGAAGTTCCATTGGCCCAATTGATGTCTGGGTAATTGAAGTCACCCATCACGACTACATTGCCCTCTCTCCCAGCTATTCCTATCTGTGAGTGAAGATTGACTTCTCCCTCTTCCCCTATATTTGGAGGTTTATAGCAAATACCCACGAGAAGTTTACGGCTAGCGTCCGTCATATCTAGCTCTAGCCATAGAGTTTCCACGTCTTCCCCATTATTTGACGCGATATCGTCCCTTATATGCACATTTAGATTATATTTAACGCAAATGCAAACCCCCCCCCCCTTCTCCCACCTCTGTCCCTCCTAAACAGGTTATACCCCTCTATATTAGTAGCCCAGTCATGCCTGGTGTCCAGCCAGGTTTCCGCTATACCCACTATATCGAAGTGCATTATTCGCCATAGAACAGCAGCTATGGCGAATAATGATTTTTGTCTTTAGAAAGACTATCTGGCAATGCACACTAAGAGAAAACTGTAATGCTGCCAACAATAGTGATGTTGAGCAAGAGAACCAGACAATCTGATACAACAATAACTATCAGTTATGTTTTTAATTTTGTAATATCCACCTGAATTAGTTTCTTCTGAGGCACTTTTATTTTTAATATAAGATGTGTCCAGCTTTCTTCTGTCAAAAAAAAGGTAGCAGAACGTAAACCCAACTGAAGTGACAGAAATAGATATTCAGTCAAATAGACATTGTGCTAACAACCTTCATTTTCCATAGTAACACCTTCATTTTCTGTGAGCGGTGTGCCTAAATATAACCGTGCAGTCTAAAAAGCTACCAAAGTCTGACGGTACTGTCAGTGCACACTTCCTCTTTAAACTACAATTCTGTGTGAGGACATTTGTGATGAGGTATGGGGTCCTCACTCATCTATGCCTTCATAGAGCACTGTACTGGGCAAGAAGTACATTTCCAATACGAGAAAAAAAAGTATTTTAAGACTTTTTCATGTAAAAAATGTAAATATCATAACATAAACAATAAATTACTATAAGGCCTCCTGCACACTGGCAGCAACGGGATGGTAACACAGTGTGTTTTTTTTTTTGCAGTTTTACCTCTCCCCAGCTACCCACTGCAATGGTAGCACTGTAGCCAAACAATGATGCATACATTGCCATGTAATGTAATGTCAAACGTGACAATTGCAATGAATGGGTACTGCAATAGAAAATCCCCATTGGGATTTAAAAAAAAAAAACCTGCATTCAGGAGGCGGCAGTATCCTCCTTTACCACTTGAAGACCGGGGTGTTTACACCCCCTTCCTGACCAGGCCATTTTTCAGTATTCAGCGCTGCAGTACTTTGACTGATATTTATTCCGTCATGCAACGCTGTACTGAAATGAATTTGATATCATTTTTTGGGGACAGATAGAGCTTTCCTTTGGTGGTATTTAATCACCACTGGTTTATTTTTTATTTTTTACTATATACCAAAAATAAAAACAAAAACTGTTTTCCCTTTATTATGTTATGAAACATTTAACATTACCCAATTTTTTTGTAAAATATATAAGACGGGGTCATGTCGGATAAATAGACACCAAACATGCCAAGCTTTAAAATCGCGTACACCCGCAAAGAAAACCATCACACCCAAAATTAGCCATAGGTGACACTTTAAAAGCTTTTACAGCTCATCAGTTTAGTGTTATAAGTTTAAGTTTCACACTCTGATGTTTGCGGTGATATGTAACATGTGCGGCGTAATGGGCGCAATCGTCGTTTTCGCACGTAGGCGCACCCGACACATGTTTGCACGTGGGGGGGACTATAAAAACATTTTGTGGGGTTTTTTTGTGTCTAATTTTTGTAAACTATTTTTTACAATTAACTTTATTGTTATAACATAGGGGGCCAACAAGCCCATATGTTATATCAAATGACAATGACATGTCCTCTTTATGGAGACATCAGGGGTCTCTAAGACCCCTAATGTCACCTAGGGATCCCCAAAGAACCTGATGAAGCAGATATCTGCTTCACCAGCTTCTCTCTGGCTTCTGTAGCTGGAGAGTGACACCTGACTATGGAAGTCATGTAATAAACATCACTTCCTGCATTCGGGGACCAGAGGGGAGATCGGAGGGAGAATCGTGTACTGTTCTCCCTCTGTTCTCTTTACACAGAGCCACAATGCCGGTCCCGGAGCACGGGATCACGGCTGTGGCGGATGTGAGAGGGAGGGGGCGCATGAACGCAGCACATACAAGTGATCAGACATCTCTACAGACACCAGACCGCTTGTATGTAAACAACCATCGCTGGCTGTTAAAAATTTTGACAGTTTCCGGCTCGTGCACGCCAGTTGGCGGGCGCGGGCACAAAGGATGTTTTTAGATGCTCACCTGCTCCTACAAGGCTCCCATCCATCCATTTTGCTATGTTTGGGGGATGGGAGGTGGTTAATGCTGGGCAGGCACTGCTCTACCACCACCACCTGAAAAACAATCCACTGCAGATCACTTTTCAGTGGGTGGTGGAGACTACGACCCATATGAACGAGGTTTAAACAGAAAGAAGGGCTTAAATAATGAGGAGTGTGTCACAAAAAAAACATGTCCAAAGGTTTTATTAAATGGGTCTGTTAAATCTAGAGATATTTAAGTATTAATAATAAAGTATTAATTGCATTTACAGTATTTTTCTTGTGCAACATAGCACCTTCAGAACTGATTTCAAATTGTAGCTGATTGAACGTGTGCTCTAAAGTTGTATTAAAAGTACACAGTATAAATGACTGTCATCTAGAATGACCTGTCACCAGCATGTTTCTAACCTAAGATGGTAAAGAATTGCTATTCCACTTGTTTGGATTGTACAGCTTTCAGTGTGGGAATATATACATTGTGTTGTTTAATTGCTCTTCTTTTTAAGATCCAGGCAGATTGTAAATTGTACATTCTTCCTTCTAGTGATCATGGTATTGTTTACCCATGGTGAGGGTATAATGGTTCAACTATCACCTATTTTATTCTATGCTTTAAACAGGCTTGCATACATTTCTTCTTAGCCAGAGCAACTAAGAGGTCAACATAAATAGGTTTTTTCAACCCTTCAAAAATGTAAAAGTACTTTGACATTATGCTCACCATTTTAAGTGTACACTTTTTTCACAGCATACTTTTTTAAAGTCTCACAAATATTAAAATTCGATATGTTATCCTTTTTGACCTTTTTTGTTCACTTGCAAATGTATACATTCTCTGGGAAACCGCTTGGCTTCACCATAAAACACTGATAGCATGACTGTAGGCCCACCTTTAACAGGGCAGTTAGATAGAATTGGTATCAAGTTGATCTCTAGTTTAGCCTTTCTCAACCAGGGCTTCAATAAATCCTAGAGTTTCTCCAGAGGTTGCTTTGGGTTCCTTGAGGAGCAATGAACAATAGTGAATTGATTTTCCACCTCAAGGCATCTCAATACTTCTAGCAATAATATCACTCTGCACATCCTGAGGTGCCTCTCCTCTCCTATCTCACACCACTGGCCACCAATCTAAGGTAGCATTTCTCCCACGACTACCAATCTAAAAAGGTATTTCTACCATTTACCAACAATGTAAAGGGATATTACAATCAGCACTGCCTGTGTTTCTTTTTTGCCCATCATAAATATTACTGAAAATAATTTGGTGGCATAGGACAAGGGCTTATTAAGAATGGTGTGCTCTGGGTGTCAAATATTTCCTCCATGCTAAATAGGTTAAGAAAGCCTACTCTAGTCCAATATGTAGAATAAATGGATCTACATTTTCTTCAGTTGTTACTTTTCGATACAAGGCATATCTAACTCTTGCATTTTAAGAGGGTGTATCAACTTGACTTTTCTGAACTGTTTTTTTTACCATAATACTTCTAGTCCTCTAACATTTTATTTGGTTCATTGCTCCATAACTCCTAATTGTCCCCTCTTTAGATGAAATGTCCCTCTTATGGAACCAAATTCCACTGTCCCTGTTTACTGCCCAGTAGTTTCTCATTTTGGTCTGATATATCTCCCTATGCAATTCATTACAGGCTTGTTAGGATGTTCGCAAATGTGGATTATGGATAGACAGGGCAAACAAGATACTGGGATTGTAGTTTGCCTTCATTTTTGAAGAGAAGGTGAAAAGCTTGAAATGAAAGCTCAATATAGCAGAAGCAAGCCACGACAAAACATCTTAATGTACACAATAAAACACTACTGCTTAGCTTGTGTAAATAATTTAGTAATGCAGGAATACAAAAGAACTGCTGGGGCTAGAAAACTCACTTCACCCACTGAGGTAGGTGCAGACCCTATGGTCTGCACCCACTTTAGATTTTGTATTGTGGTAGGGTAGAAACTGTATATGCATATATACAAAAAAGACACGGCTTCATTCAAAGACCGCATATCAATAACTTTCAATGCAAATCTGCTGTACTGATTTGTTAAGGCTGTAAAAAATATATTTTTGTTAAGCATTGCATTTGTTTTGTTAGCTGATCCTAACACTACCCTTATCTTACATGGCCAATGTCATTAATACATTACTCAAAACCAAAAAGGCAAAAGACAATGCAAAAAAATAAAATAATAGCTAATAAAATAAACTTTTTTCTCTACTTTTACAGGGTAAAGCAATACTAATAAACCCAAAAATTTTCATAGTAGAAACATTTTTAATCTTATATTTATAATACCAAATAGATTGGGGAAGAACAGTGTGAATTTTCACACAGAGTGGATTTTAAGGGAGACTAACAGAACTATTGCTGACTTGTTTCTGAAAAACTGTAGGCTGTCTCTTTATAAAACCTGGTCCTGAACAAAGCTAGTCTGGAACTACTGAACAAGTTGAAACTTCTGATCTGAATACGTGTTTTGTGTCAGTGGCTCAGAAAGTATTGAGACTTCAGAAAGCCAAGCAAATAGCATATTTAAAAGGATGTCAGCAATGGCAGCCTACATATCTCTATCAATACAGGCTTCATTTATGAAGTTCTCTCGTCTGCACTGCTAAAAAAAATAGAATACCTGTTAACGCAATGTTTTGCTTTATCCATCCAGAGCAGTTTTAGTTGTTTCAGGCCCACCAGGTGGCACTGTTAGGTCAGCATGGTAAAAATTAAAATCAATAACAAAAATAGTATGTGACTATGTGTAAAAATCAAACTGTGTACATAGATCTGTACATCCCAAAAACATTCTTAAGGACCAATATCTGTCAGCAACAACTGATTGATAGCTAATTGTCAATAATTTTTTATTAATTTGAATCATTTCCATTTTTTTTGTATTGTTTGAAAGTACAAAAAAACTGCATTGTTTGAAAGAACAAAAAGCACAACATTGTGCACCTAAACCATTTAACATTATATCACTCCCATACCCATAGATAAAATAAAATTTAGGCATACACCTGTTAGGCCTATCATCCTTGATTAATACTGCCCTGCTGCTGGCTACTTTCACATTGCTGTATCCTCTGCAGTTTCTTAATTCTTGAAGTAAAGTCCCAGCCTGTACTCTTTGTCTCTAGTACATTAAAAGTGTCCTGCTGCTGGCCATTTTTTAATAATATAACTTTAAGATTTGGGTAATTGGAGTGCATCAGGCAGTTGTTGCTGACAGTCGAGTTGCCTTTTTTTTGCAGCACTTCACTGAATCCTTTTAAAAATAAACTGCACCTGCACAGCCTCAGCCCACATTATTAAAAGTTAGGTTCACATTAGGGCTGCAGCTAACGATTATTTGCATATTCGATTAGTTAGCCGATTATCAACTTTTATTAATCAGTTAATAGGATAAAATAACATAAAATATCGCACAGGAACAGAGGGCATTTCAGTACCACGCGTTCCAGTGCGGGCGATCACACTGCGGACAGGAGCTGCATTTGGGATCCATTGAAATGAATGGCACTGCAACGCACCTCCTGCAGAAAAATTTGTCAGGCCGAAACTTAAAATGACTTTTCCCACCTTTTATTTATATACATACAATTATTAAAAAGATATGTATAAATCTTTTTAATAATTGTATGTATTATATTAAACATTTTAATTAGGTTCATGGATTTTAAATAATGTGAGTTGTAAAAATAAGCCAATAAAATAACAAAACAACCTTTTATTTAACCACTTCCAGGCCGTAATAGTCTATAGACGACGGCCCGTTAGAGTGGTTAAAACAAGAACATGGCTGCTGCAGCAGCCGAGTTCTTGGTACTGCTTTTAACAGCAGGCGATGGATGTTAATGTACAACCAAGACACCCGAAAGACCCCGTCTTTCATATTTTACCAAAGAATTGGGTATTACATTCTGTTTCTGTGCACTAAATTATAATTTAGTTTATTTTCTCCTAAAAATACGGGTTTGATAAACATTTGCGCAGAAATTTATATTTTATCATGTGTGCGCTAATAGTAAGAAAATGCCCCAGACAGCAAGTGGTTAAAATTACACAAATTTTTTTTTCCTATGTTTAATTTTAGTTTCTTAAACTTTTTTTATTTGTTTGCATTTTTCATTTTTATTTATGTAACTTTTTTTAATTGTCTTTTTTTAATTTTAGTTTAACTTTTTTTTTTTAAACTTTTTTTTCTACTTTATTGCTGGGAGCAATAGCCAGCCTGCTATTGGATATTTCAAATTGCAATAGCCAATAGCAGGCTGGCTATTGCATCTGCCCACTGACTGCTGTCAATCAGCAAAGGAGGGGCCTGAAGGAGAAAGTTCTCTATCAGGTCCTCCCATGCTGATTGACAGCAGGCAGTGGGCGGGTGCAATAGCCAGCCTGCTATTGGCTATTGCATTTTAAAATATCCAATAGCAGGCTGGGCATGGCTCCCAGCCTGCAGATGTAGAGGAGGTAGGGGGGCGGGGCAGAGGAGAGGGGGATTGTAGCAATGGCCCGGACCGGGGGGGATTGTAGCAATGGCCCGGACCGGGTGAGCAGCAGCGGGGGAATTTATTCACAGCGCTTCTCCTCTCCGCTGGTGTTGGCTGCAGCGGTCTGTGTCCCCGCTGCCTCTGCCGACACAGGCGGGGAGAGCATCAGGGATTTGAATGGATACAGACCGCTGCAGCCAGCACCAGCAGGGAGGAGAACAGCAGCAACTATTCGATGATGAGAAACGTTGGTAACGATTCTCATCATCGATTTTAATCGATTTAATCGAATAGTTGTTGCAGCTCAAGTTCACATTGGGCCACATCCAGCCAATGGTACATTATTGACACTCAGTAGTCCATATATATGATAGTTTGTCTAAAACAGCCTTCTGTCCCTGTCTTTGTTTTCTTGACTACTGCAATATTTTGAGAACATTTTTGGAAAACATTTTAAAAAAAATAAAATGATAAAATGTAAATAATGTAAAAAAATGAAATAAAACAAATTGTGATGGCAGATGAGAAAATGGCTGGACTTGGACCAGTGTCTGGCTCTCAAAGGTCAGATTTGTGCCTTCCCTGACATTCCATGTAGCCAGCACAGGGACAAGCTGCTGTTGAGGCCCAGTACTTCTCTGTACAAGCATGTGTTTGCTTAACCAGGGCAGGAGTAACTTTATGAGGAAAAAAAAATAAAAGAATAAAAAATGTAAATCTGAAAATAATTTTTAAGAAAAAAGTAAAAAATTTACTACCTCCATGTGCAGAACCTCTGTCTCAGACAGAGGCCTGCCTAACTATTTCCTAAAAAATGCGGACTGTCTAAATTTAAAGGCAGCTATGGCAATAGGGGAGATTTAATGTGCACTACTTTACTGCACAGGTATTTTGTGACGGCAGGCATTGATGTGCCTTGCGTCCCTATGCAGCCAATCGCATTGCGGCCAGAGGGCGTGGCTACGGTGCCATTGAGGTCAATGCACCGCCACGCCCCCTCCCCCTATAAAAGTGAGTCGGCCGCAATACGATCCAGAGCGTTCCAGCCAGAATCGGGCCGGAACGCACTGCGTCTGGTGTGAACGGGCCACTACTGTCCTGACACTAGCCAATTTATTCCAAACACATACTGTACCTGAAGTCTACATTTTAAATATTTTAGGAAAAGTTGGGGATATGGGGATAGATGGGAGTTTGTGGAATGTGGAGCCTATGGTTTTGAAGTGTTTTTGTGCACTCTTACATTCTTAGTAATCTTTCAAAACAATGCAATGTGATGCTGTGAATGAAGAAGCTCATAAACTATATTATCAGATTGTTGTGTCACTGCCCATATTCTAAAATGTTGAAGGCTTTAGCTTAATTTCTTTAGCAGGAAATGTTCTGTTGTGGCTGCTACCTCCCCTGGTCAACTGAGTCCTATTCAGTCCTATTACTAGATTAAAAAAATCAGGTATTGCATCCAAAACTACCTAAAAAGCCTTATTGTTATATTGAAGCAGATTGGGGTGCTGCTGCTGTATTGAAGCCAAGCTAAATGTAAAGGTTAAAAAATCAATTCCACAGGCAAATACACACTGCAAATGTACGCTGTCGCTGAGACTGTCTGTGAAAATTGCACTGTTCCATAATACCATGAGCAGTGCTCAGGCAAATTACCCATGAACTGAACATGGGCATATTCGCTAATCCCTATCCATGACATCTGCTCTTATCTGACCCCAACTTCATAAATCATAAACAGGTACTATGCCAGGTACAGTCTAAGCTGTATACTGTCACCAGCCAGGCTACTCCAGGCACCAGCATGCAGAATTTATCCTGGAGCAAAATTATTTTCCACCATCTGAAGCTCTATTATAGGATAGGGAATTCTGGTATCTTTGCATTGTTAAAAACTTCTGCAGTCTACTGGACACACATAAGATCTATTGAAATCTGTGACAAATATTATGGGATGTCATTCCAGCAACAATTACATTTAATACAATTACATTTAGGGATCTATGTATAAAATGTTTTCACCTAAGATTCACACACCTTTCACCCAAGATTCCCACATTTTTCTAATTAGGTTCAATTGTTGAACCAGAAAAGTATGTAACATTATTGGAAACATTATGTATGGGGTATAAATTTCACTGCATAATGTACCCGCATTAACCCTTTCGCTGCCAAGCCCTCCGGAACATTTTTCAAATCAGCTGACCAAGTCATTTTTGAATTTTCTGCAATTTTTTCGTATTGATTTGATTTTCAACTGCTGCGTTGAAAAAGGGTTAAACCTATGCCAACAGCTAACATAGATGCACAAAAAAAACCTTGGTGACAGATAACATGCACGCACTGAAGTACCAAATCAGCAGGCACAGGCACAAGGTATAAGGACACAGGTGACAATCTGGGAGTGAAATAATACAGGCAAAAGTCAGGTCATACAGTACCCAAGCAGAGCTGTAACACAGGTATACGCCAGTGGGAGAAGTGAAGCTGCATATGCCCACATGAGATAGTTGAATCTGCCAGTTGCTTACAAGCATTTCTATCTGATCCATTTCGCAATGTTCTGATAATAGTAATGTGCACAGGATGCTTTATTCAGCCTTAATTAATAGAGAATTTATATGGAAATCTGTATGAGGTCATTTTGTGATATGAGGATTTCCACACCCCTTCCAAACTGTAGACACAAGAGAGTGAACTCACTTTTCATTGTTACAGTACTTCTTGGCCAGCTAACTGCTACCAGCCTTAGGGTTTCCACCCATATGGGAATCACCCGGACAGTACTGGCTTTGAACCCTGTGCCCGGGAGGCCTCTTCTCACCCGGGCACATTTTTAAAATGTACTTGGTGGCACCATGGCGAGCGGTGGGTAGCAGGGAGAGAGCGGCAGTCAGCGAGCACTGGGTGGCGCTGTCTTCAGTAGCTCGATTCTCCCTCTCTCTCACTCCTTTGATCCTCCGTGGCTGGCACTGTGTGAGTCAGAGGAAGTGACATCACCGAGAGAGGAGAGAGAGAGAAGTAATTATCCAGAAGTCGGCATGGACAGCACTTTCATCTTAACAGGTATCTATTACATTTATTTTTTTAAAATAACAATTGACTTACAAGCCCCCCATGTGATAGCATATTGGCAGTGACAGGTACTCTTTAAGGTGATGCTGGGGGTCCAAAAGACCTCTAGTGTCACCTCTCCACTCCAAATAAGCGATTTAAGAGCAGATCGCAGGCTTCGGGAGCCCAGCATTGACAGCTATGTGTCCAGAAGTGATGTAATCTGCATCGCTACCGGTCCCACAGTACGGGGAGGAGATCGGTGAACCAAGGCTCTCCGCTTTCCTCCCTAGCTTCCCACCGACACCCGAGAGGCCGGTCCTGGGCCTGCAAGAGGAGCAGAGGAGCCTGGGAAACGCAGAGGGGGTGTTGGGCGGAGAGTTTACCGGCCCATAGAAGCGATCTGGCGACAGCTGAGTCACCAAAATCTTCTACTGTAAAGCCGGTCGCCGGCTCTACAAATATGAACATTGTCTGTTTAATCCCTTAGGGACCCATGATGGAATTATCCTGTCATGGGTCATCAAGGGGTTAACCTCCCACAGTAGGGTATTCACCCAGACAGTCCGGATTTGGAATCCTGTGTCCGGGTGTGAGCCCACCTCACAGCCGGACACATTATACACACCGGACTTGTGGCTAGTAACTCGTGGCGGGCGCCGGGTGCCGCTGTTTTCAGTCCCTTGACTCTCCCTTCCTCTGTTTCTCCTCCGCTGCTGGAGTTGGGTGAGTCGGGGAAGTAACATCAGAGAGAGAGCGGAGAGGGAGTAATCATCCTCCGGCAGCTGGCGTGAAGCGCTTTCATCTGGGACTGCATCTTAACAGGTATTTAAATATCAATTAAAAAGGGGGGTTGGTATTTTAGGTAAAACATGTCCCCCATAAAATGCCATAGGTAACCTGTGACATTTTTTGTGGCGGCATCTTTTATCTGCAATAGTACATATCCTCCAATACAGATGTCACCAGCACTAAGATTCCATATTAGTGCAAAATCCATTTTATTGATAGTTGTAATTTAAACGACAAGCGCTTTAGGGGCCACACCGGGTCCCCTTTATCAGGCCCAGAAATGACATTGTATAAAAGTACCACAACCTTTATATAGACATACCAGAATGTCATTTCTGAGCCTGATGAAGGGGTACTCTTGAATGACAACTATCAATAAAATGGATTTGCACTAGGTATGCACCGATACTGGTATCAGTATCGGTGCAGATTCCGAGTATTTGGGCGAGTACTCGTACATGGTACATCGTACATGGTACATCATGACCCGCGCCCTGGCTTCCTGATTGATCAGGAAGCCACTCTGCCTAGAAAGAAGTGAAGCCAGCTTCCTAGCCAATCAGGAAGGCAGGTCATGACATGCTTGCCCGGCTTCCTGATTGCTTAGGAAGCCGGCTTCACTTGTTGCTAGGCAGTCTGGATTCCTGACCAATCAGGAAGCTAGACGGCACCTCATGACTTGCCGCCTGGCTTCCTGATTGGTCAGGCAGCCTCAAGTGCCGCCGATTTTCTTCCGCTAGAACACCGCTTCACAGGCAATCAGGAAGCCGGGTGACGGGTCATGATCCACCACCTGACTTCCTTATAATCGGGGGTACAAGGCACTGGTACTCGGTGTCGGCGAGTACTGGAAAAGACATATAAACATTTTTTAAAAACCTGGTATCGGTGCATCCCTAATTTGTAGGGATGTTCAGATACCGGTGCCAATACTTGGCATTTGCACAAGAACTACCAGGGTTGTAGCGGTTGCAGCTGGCACCAGGCTCTGTGACAGGGATTCTGTGACAGAAGCTGCAGTTAGTGACAGCTGAGACAGGCGCTATGATTACAGTGCCACGGTCTCAGTAATCACACAGAGCAGACGAAGAACGACGTTCTTCGTCTGCTCAAGGGGCTCTATGGTGAGCTCCTATGCCGTGGTCACAATCCCCC
>NW_017307093.1:493998-494978 GCF_000935625.1 Nanorana parkeri
GGGGGGGCAGACACGATCGCCGCCGCTCAATTTAATACCGGTGATCTAATTAGATCACTGGTATTAAACGAGCAGCGGCTCCCACTTTACATTCAGCTCTGCTTGTCAGGAGCAGGGCTGAATGTACAAAAAAACTACTCGCCCGGTACCCGAAACTGCATGTTCCGGGAGTCGGGTGATAGGCATTCGCTCCATAAGACGTAGGCACATTTCCCCCCTTCTTTTGGAGCGAAAAATACGGTATACTATACAAAAAAATTGCCGTGAGGCACTACAGTGTTCGGGTTTGGCTTGAAGAAAAGGTGGCCCTAACCATCCTGTCCATTAATAATAAAGTTATATCTCTGCTTCAACCACTTAGGAGCACATTCCCAGTGCCTGAAAACATATTAGATTGACAGTAATTAGTAATACTGCATAGCATGGCTCACTGTGGCCAAGGGGCAGACTGACAATACATGAGGCCTCCGGGCAATACAAGATTATGGGGCCCTTTGAGCTCCACCCATATACAAGCCCCACCCACCCAGAAGCCCCACCTGTACTGTATATACATTCTTGTGTTATAGAAATTATTAACTATCAACTATTATTATTAATTATTAGCAAATAACACAGAGCTCAGTAGTAAAGAATGCAGAACTTAGCAGTAGTAAATAATGCAGAGCTCGGTAGTAAAGAACGCAGAGCTTAGCAATAAAGAAAACACAGTTCAGTAGTAAAGAACGGAGAGCTAAGTAGTGAAGAAAGCACAGTCCAGTAGTAAAGAGCGCAGAGCTCAGTTGTAAATAACACACAGTTCAGTAGTAAAGAACGCAAAGCGCTGTAGTAAAGAACACAGAGTGAGGTAGTAAATAACGCAGTACTGTTCTATAACAATATTTCTACACAACACTGGTCACCTGGAACATTATATAAAGACCAAATCAATAGTGGCAATAAAATGAAACTTTTTTTTTTTTTTTTACAGAAGCTAGGGG
>NW_017307093.1:495213-500025 GCF_000935625.1 Nanorana parkeri
AAAAACCAAAACAATAGGGGCAATAAAATGAAACTTTTTTTTTTTTTTTACAGAAGCTAGGAGAGATGGAAAATGTTTCCTAGTCCACACACAGATATTCAGTATTACACGTCTTCAATATTCCCCTAGAGCTACTCTCCTCACACTCCCCCAGTCTCTGGGGAGTTTTGCAGCAGCTGTAGTCTCCAATATCCCCCTCACTCCCCCAGGTCTGTGTCAGAGCTACCCCATTTATTTACCTTGTCAGTTCCTAGCTGGACAGGAGCCACTCTAAGGTAAACACTACCTTGCGGGAAGCCAGACGGGGTGTACCCCCAAAAGGACCTCACAGGGCACCTCTTTCCAGTATGTGGCTTTTAAGAATTAATCTATTTTTACTGGCACAGACTCACTGAAGCTGCATTTCTGGGGCAAATGCCGGAATGCAGCTCCCCAGGGACACAAAAGTGAAAAGCGGGATTGGCAACTATGGGGAAGATAGGTTTGCCACCTTTTCTTCATGCAAAACCCAAACACTCTTTCTTTGTGGAGAATATACAGGAGAGAACGAAAAAGGACAGCCAGGAGAGAGTGCAAGAAGACACAGCTAGGGGAGAGAGAGAGGAGAAACAGACAGGGAAGAGAATGAGGAGAGAGAGCCAGAGGAGAGACTTTCCAGTACAGGTGGCAACCCTGGGGGGGGCCACGGGTCCAAATGGTCAGTCCACCCCTGCTGTGGCCAGTCACCCCTCCTCTCTCTCTCTTTGTGAGTTTTACTGTGTAGCTATGGAAGACATATATTCATTGGCAATTACTATTAAAATACATTTAACATATTTTAATAAAAGATAAGAGGAAGTTTCATTTAAAAACAGAAACATGGCTGTACAAAAACTGTAAATGTGCATGCAACAATAAAGATAACTTGATTTCTAGTACACATTTACAATAGTCACTATTTGTATAACGATACAATGATAGTATTAGAACTGTGTATCAAGTAAGGGTTTACTTTAAGCTTACTATAGTTAAAAGCTTATTTCTGATTGGCTGTGAAGGGTTACTTTGTGTTATTATTCTTGGCCAAAAAAAATTAATAAAATATACCTGCAAGCAAAGTGTTTTTCTAGATCAAAGCAGTAAGTTAGATATATTATATTATTTCATTACATGCACTGGAACAATGAAACCTGGAATCTAACTAATGTATATGGGTCAAATATATACAGTCCTTTAAACATGTCACACCTTTGAGCTTTAAGTTATCAATACCTTGTTATATTTTCATTGTTTTATGTAATATTAGGTGTGTTCTTGTGTTGCAAATATGCAAATATACAGTCTGTTCTGATCTTGTTTCCATCATATTCTAGGTCTACCTAATGTAATTACTAATGTTTTTCCTCAGTGAGCTGAATTAAAAAGTTAGCAATTCACAGGGATGGCTTAAAGTGATTGCATTTGAAGAGGATTGCCTGATAATCAGTCTGTTGGCAGTGTAAAGGACTGATATGCATCTGTCAGGCTCTACAACCTTACTCTGTTTCTTCAGTGTTTAACCTATTTAAAAAGGTTAGCGCTTTGTGAAGTGAAAATGAAAGATGAATAATGACACTCGACCAGACACGGAAATGGTAAATAATGTATCATGTAAATGTTGTCGCTTCAGTAGGTTTCTGAAATGCCCCCTATACAGTAGTTTTGGAGCACTTTATATGACATATTGTTTAAACATGTAAAGACAAGTCACAAATTGCCCTTTTGCTTGCTTTCGTTTCACAGTATTTCTACATGTCTGGAATACAGATTAAAGTACACAGCCTGAAGGACACAGTACAGCAACTAAAAGTCATGTTTATTGCATGCAGCTAGTTAACTTCTTGTGAACGACCATAATATTTTAAGCTACCGTATATGCATGCATTTAACAATCCAAGAGGTTAAAATATGACACAAAGTTACCTAGTCGTTCTTGGACACAAAAGGAAAAACAAGTTTTTCCATGCTGGAAAAAAGGATCAATTCTTGTAGCATCAGTGTACACTGATATTACTACTTTTAGGCAATTATAGCTCTTTATGTTCTGACTGCGGATCACCATAATATTATAGAGAAGTGGTAAATTGAAGCCACCTTTGGGATGAACTAAGGAAGAGGCCTAAGGACTAGGTCATCAGTGAACACAGACAAGGCTCCTTGCATTTAATGCCTGCAATTTTGACACTACTCAAGGGGCTAATAAAATGGCTACTAAAAAAACCACACCATTAGTGTCATGTCCCATAGAGGAAGTTGATTTGTAAGACCTTTCCCATGGTAACAGAATCATTTCCTACAAGCATATGGAAGAGCACTCACTAATGTGCCAACCAAATTCCTAGAGGGTTTTCAAGACTAAATCTCAGTGAAAGCAAAAAATCCTCTTCCTCGGATAACTACATACTTAGTAGCCATTTTCACATAAAAATAGTAAAAATAGTAAGGGAAGATGTGCTTGCTAGTGATGAGCAAGGACTCCAAAGAGTCAACCAGAAACTATAATTGATGCTTATTTGCCATTTGCGGTACTTGTTATTGTTTAATGCTAAGTAGTGCTATTCGGTATAACATTGGATTCAGTAGTTCCTCATTCATCCTCATTTTTATTGACTGGAATATTTCCTATAGCAGTAATTAAAGCTGGCCTTGATCTTGCAAATGCACAACGCATAAAGGGACTGACATGTCAGTCCCATTTCAAAAAAAAGACAGGTAAACATAACATTTTTCAAATTAATATTTATATCTTAATTTGTACTCATTTTTGTTGGATGGTTGATCAGTTTGAACACTATAGACAAATTTACTAGGACTAGGGGTTTTAAGGTGGCAATGCATTTGGGAATTTATTTTGTAGCACATTTTAATTTTGTATACTTTTTCATAAGTGTTATAGGTGTACCCTGTATAGAGGGACCATTCAGACTGATCCAATGCGTTACCATGCGTACACTAACATGCAGTGTTTTGCTTGTTGCATTAAAGAAGAACTCCGGGTACAAATTTTCGTAACCCTTGCAGTGGGGCTTCCCCTGCACTGTAAGGGTTAACTGCTCATTTTTGCCTAGGATCAAAAAGAAAAAGTTATACTCAGCTGATCATCAGAGCTGGCTGGCTCTTAGATCAATCCCTGGAGTGTCTCTTCCCCTTCGCTGCAGCAGTCTAAGGTCCTGTGAGTCATCACATCTAATACAGTGTATAGGATGTGAGGATGCCGAGGGACAATCCATCACTGCAGCAAAGGAGACAGGCTGGCGGGAGCACTGCTGTCTCTGAATATCTGGTAATATAACTTTTTTTTTTACCTTGGGCAAAAATGAGCAGTTAATCTTAGCAGTGCGGGGGTGGCCCCACTGCAAGGGTTAATAAAATGTGTGCCCAGAGTTTTTCCTTAAGGCAGTCCATTTTAGTCTACCTTTATATAAATAATCATATATAGATATAAAGCGAAAAATAAACATTACATTTTCACATCTGTTTGTTGCGATGCGCTGAAATGCAAGTACGTTGTGGTGCACTGCTTAGTTTATTTTAAAAAATGGCTGTCAATTAAATACAAGGCACATTCTAAAGGACATGCACTGTTGTTTTCAACACAGTGCGACACAATACAGAGAAGATTAACATCTTTGCATTGCTCTAAAATGTAAGTTCAATGTGATGCGATGCCTAGGAGTACTCTGTGACATTCAAAATAGTGCATTTTGCTGCTTATCATCACAAGGCGATAGTGTGAATGTGTGCTGAATATTTGTTTGTAAAAACCAAGATTCTATATGTATAGCAAAAATACAGAAATAAACATTTTAAAAGTGAAAAATTGCAAGGACTTAAATAAAACTGAACAAAAACCATAAAAGTCTTCTGTTTAAGCTGTTAAAGTAATGGTGACATGATCACTGTGCTGTGCATAGCCTGCAAGAAAGCAGGGCCATGGAAGGGACCCAGCAGACCCCACCCACTACAGATTTCCAGCAAAAGATTACAGGAGTGGCAGATATAAGACCATTCACCCTGCACAAGGAGAGAACAGAAGTTACTTGTCTTTATGATACGAAGCTCTTTCACAGAGGCACAATTTCACACTGGGTTACTGCACAGATATGGAAGACATACACAAAGCACTCCAAGATTAGACGAATACTAAGAATACACATTCCTCTTGTATTTAGACAAACAGGGTTATTCACAAGGGGGTGAAGAATTTGGAGAAGCCAGGAGAAGTGAACAATCTAGGCCAAAATAGCTAATTTGGAAAAGTTCTCCAATTCAGCTCACTTTCCAGTTTGGCTATGTTGTCCTAGATTGTTCACTTCTCCTGCCTTCTCCAAACTCTTCACCCTTTTGTGAATAGCCCTGAAAGTGTGCTTATCCCAGAGTTCAGTTTTAAAGACATACACACATACTTATACTGTAGAAAGTAAACATGATAAAGATCAGTGGCGGAACTACCAGGGTCGCAGAGGTCACCGTGCCCTGGAGTTCTGCCACTTGGAGGGGGCCCAGGACAGGAGGAAGGGGATAGGTCCTTTTTTAAAACAAAGATTGCTAGGTCGTCATTAGTGGATCCCAGTTTACCTCAATAAGAAGGGTAGCAGTCAAGATTTACAAAGCATTACAGTGGTTAACCATTTGGATACTACAAGCTGAAAGTTACAATTCTTAGGCATAGCTCCTCATGCCATGAGAATGTTAATCTATGTTAAAGCAGTGTATACATTCTCTGTTCTATGACCATACTGTCAATGACAGCCACCAATACCAAAGTAATAGTTCTTTGGTAACCTCCACACT
>NW_017307093.1:500073-502240 GCF_000935625.1 Nanorana parkeri
CTCTCTCTCTGTGCACTTGCTGCTCACAAACAAACAAGTACAATGTAAGAAAGCATTATTGTGGAAAAAAAAGAAATTAATTTAAAAATAATCACAAAAGCTCCCATATAATTGTAATTTTTTAGGGCTGGGGAAATTAACAATTAATTCCTCGATTAATCGTTAAACTTTTTGATCGATTAAAATTCTTTTGATTGAAAATGAAAAGACTCACCTCACCGCCGACTTCCGGGAGTCCCGTCGGACATCGACGTCACCGGACTCCTCAATATTATGTTGTAATCGGGTTCTTACATGGAATGGAATGGACAGGTGCTGCTACTTCAAATATTAAGCTAATACTTATGTTTAAATCACTCTTAGGGCTTTGCTGTTTTACTATACTATGTAAATGCATTTGTAATCCAGCACGTTATTATTCTGAGTTGCCACACTCAAGCGGCGGCCATATTGAGTGGGGCACATGAGATTAGCATGCTGGATTAGTGTGATCTTAGTTCATTTTATTACTTCATTGCTGTGCTGTATGTGTATAGGCCAATGTAGTTGGATCTGTATGTGCGTTATAATTAATCGAAATTAATCGATTAAAAAAAATTGATTAATCGAACACGAAAATTTTAATCATTACCAGCCCTATAATTTTTAAAAATAATTTTCAATCATCCTGACGTTAGAATCGTTGTTCAGGCACTTGTTGTTATTGTGTAATAATACTCTTTTCCATGTGCTTTCGGTGGAGAATATAAGCAGCCATACCAACACTAAATGTGCACTTAATGAGGGTTTTAGAGTGTTATAGATGTAGGATTTAGATCTACTTAAAAAGAAAAGCAAAAAAAAGTATTACTAAAACTATAAAATATAAAAAAATGAAGTTAATAATAAGTTAATAAATACATACTAAAGCTTGTAAGTTTAGTCTAAGAATCTAGGCCAAAAAAACTCCAGTCATATAGGGGTTAAAAGACCATGTAGGCCAAGTGCTGGCATTCTGGTACCAGGAAGCTTTCTTTCAGTATTTGTGCCTCTTTTGGTAAGCTGGCTAGCTCTCCCACCTTAACTCTGAGGCAAACGAAAGATTATTCTGCCAGTTAGTACTAGGCAAATGTGCTTATGTGTCAATTTTGAATATCAGTAATGGCTTGCCAGTAGTAGTAGAAAAACGGACGGACGGCACTGTCGCATTCGCGGGTTGCCGTCGCCAGACGGCATTTTTTTTCTGCTCGCGCGCGCCCCCTAGATAAAGTTCCATTTTTTTTGTTTCCACCTCGGAGGCCCACCTTTGACTAAATCTGTGTTAAGCCAAAAGTGCAATATGTTTCAGCGGCCGATATATTGGTGCATCCCTAGTTCACACGCATGATTTGGACTATATTAAAAGGCTGTTTAACTGAACCTCTGATGTTGTCTGGTGTCTGCTCAAACCACTTTCCTGAGAACTCAATTTGTATAATTTCAGCATCTGTTTCACCTGTTAGTCACCTGCACCCCTGGTGACACAGGGGGTCCTCTGAGCTCTGTGACATGTCACATTCCATATTTCTATACTGATCTGGTCCCTTAAAAAAGCATTTTAAAAGAAGGGCATTTTAAAGGAATAGCAGTTTGGCATTGACAAAGGCTGGGATAGCTGGGATGGGTGACCTTATAACATGTTAAATAATGGATTTCTTAATATCTGTGTCAGTACTTTCATTTAGGCAGATGTATGCATTCTAATCTCTATTCAAGCAGACATTTCTGTTAACATTTCCAGCATTTCTTGCATGTACTTGGTAACTTTGTACCTTGCTGCTCAGCAAAACCTCATCACTTTCCATTATAGGAATCTCTTGGGAAACACGTAAGGACAAGTTAGACTATTGAACTCCCATGGGCATTCATACACTTAGATAATATGCAGTACTGACACTGCATAATGGATTTTTAGAACACAAAATAGATTCATAATGTAAGAGGGTCTGAACATTTGATTCAAACTCACTTGTGTCAGTCCTCTATTCAAGGCAAATTGCAATTATTGACATTATTTCAATTTTTATAGGCATATCTAAATTGAATGCAGTGCAATGTCTGTTGTCCAACTATGTAGTTTTTGTTTTTTTGTTGGGGGTGGGGGGGGGATTTCATAGGCATCCTCCAGAGAAGTGCTTTTATAATAATG
>NW_017307093.1:503132-511872 GCF_000935625.1 Nanorana parkeri
ACATACTGTAGCTTTCTTTCTTTCTCTCATATATATATATATATATATATATACACACACACACAAGCACACACACACACACAAAGAGACAGAGTCCTTCAGTAATTTATTCCCACCTCACAGAGTGACTGCACAATGAATATAAAGCTGCAGATCTAGTGCCCTAATTTAAAAATGGTGAAATCAGTGGATTATTCTGAAAGGAGTGAAGGGGCTAGGTTGGGAGGCATGCCTGCTGGCCACTTGACTGTATAGAGAATAAACATCCTGCATGCTTTCTATTGAATAATGCAGCGAGTGTGCACTTATCATGAATTTTATACTTTTAAAAAAGAGGCTCATCAAACTTGCAGCTTATCCTTTTAATTACTGACACATCTGGATTACATTTGGATTATTGGGTTCTGTGACTGATTAAATTTGACCAAAGCACTGACTAAATCTAATAAACCACCACCAAAATACACAAATTAAATACATATATATTGTGACAGGACTGGGCCTGGTCATGGTAAAATAGGGGATAAAGGGCACCCATGACTCTCAGCTAGAAAGGTTGAGGGGTTTCAGAAGGAAGATGTCTTTACAAGGCAAAATGTGACTTTGCAGTTCTTTTTTGGGTTTAGCCAACTACCGGTATTGGTTGGTCAGGCGACTGGAGATGGCCTTATTGAGAAAACTGAGAGAAGAGCCAATGAGGCTGTGAGAAGAGCCAGTGAGGCTGAGGGGAGAAGCTGTGAGGATAGGGACAGCCAGTGTGAGTCAGCACTACTGTGAAGACGAGTCTGTGGAGAAAGAGGACCAGTGGGTCAAAGCAGCAGGGTGATGAAAGTGGAAGCCAGGAGGCTAAAAAAACACCTGCGAGGGAAATCTATGTGGACTGTTGAGCTTTTTGTTTAAATAAGAGTGGGCTAGCAGGCCTTACAAAAGAAGATATTTGCAAGGGGACATTGTCCTTAATGCTTTACTATTTAAAGTGAGTTCTCTCTCTCCCTATATATATATTTCTGTCCCTCCAACTCTTTCCATATATAACTCTTTCTACTATATAACATTTTAAAATATATGTACTAATGAGTTTCCTTTTTAAAAATATGCCCCAAATTGTTTGAGAATACCAGATGTGGTAGCTCACAGAAATATTTTCTGAAACCTAATGCATTTGATAAATGTAGTTAGTGTAGTTAATTGATAATTGAAAAACACACCCTCAGTGATGTCATAGTAGTATTTAAAGGTCAAATGAGTAAAAAACGAACAAACAAAGTACAATTTAAATGAATAAAATAGAAAATCATACCAGCAATAAGAGGATCCAAATCGATGCTGTGGCTGCATAGTGGTAAACATGATCGCGACCTAGGTACAAACTCATAACATGATAACAGCAAGATCATAGAAACATTGTACTTTGTTTGTTCGTTTTTTATTCATTTGACCTTTAAATACCACTATGACATCACTGAGGGTGTGTTTTTCAATTATCAATTAACTACATGAGGTATATATGTGGTGTCTGATTGTTACTATATTGTCACATCTTTCTGGTTTGAGGAAGGGACCCTGCGCTGCCCCGAAACGTCGGTTTATTTGGATGTCTGTGATGCTTTCTGTCCAATAAAAGGGACATATTTATCTTTACTACTGAGTGCTGGTGATTTCCTGACTTACATCTATCAGAAAAGCATGCAACACTTATGGGCACTTATTAGCAGTTCTCTTTTAGCGCCTCCAGAAAATGTAGTGTCTGGGAGGGGGGACATGTGAGACACAAATGAAGGAGGATTTGGCTCAGTCAGAGAAAGTAGAGAGAGTTGTTTTTCTTTTTCTGTAGTTTTTTTTAACTAATGAGGCTTATGCATCATGTTAACTGGATTTGGGACTGTCATACAGGAGCCTTTAGTTGTATTTTAATAAATACTTTTGAAGCCTGTTCAACCATTAGGGAACAGATCGGTAATAAATATCATTTACGCATTATTGCACTTTCCTTTGAAAATCAAGTTTGCAAGGTTAGTTCAATACATTGAGGTTACATTTCAATACAAGCAATAGCATTGCATTTATAGAGTTTGAGGAACATAAAGTCACATTGATCCTTGGTATTGTTGGATGATTTTGTCAATGCTTTTTTAAAACAATTTTACTTTTTTTAATAGCAATTAGGAATGATACATTATGTAATTCCCCTTATATTAGAATCAAAGTAATTCTCCTGTGACCGTGAATAAACGGTCACACCATTTAAATGATTCCAGTTCCTATTTTTAACTATATTTTCAGTTGCTTTTTCTGGAGCTAAAGCACCATGTAAGCACCGATTAGTAAATCCTCTTGTCATCCAGAGGAGTCTCTAATCCCACCAGATGCTGATCATACGAGAGTCCTAATGAGAACTGGTCATGGCAGATGGTTTGTACACTCTGACATTTTCAAACAATAAACAAATACACTAGAAGTTTACAGTTATTTTGACTATTTGTATTGTATTTCATACTCATATGAATGATGATAAGAAAAGCTTAGCTACTCCTAAGCTTTACAAATCCCCTTTGTCTCTAAAATCAAGCTATGTATTGTCAAGAAGACAAGATTTAATCTGAAGTTCTACAGTTGGAAAAGTGGATAATGTCTTCACAGATGTGGGATCTAGAGAAGAGAAGACTGATCAACATGATTTTTTCTAGATTGGACAAAGACTGACATGTCTTTACTCAAGGACAGATAATATTTTTAAAGATTTTTTCATCTAAATCCATATCTTTTGAAGGCTGAGATAATAGAGTCAACCCACTTGAGATTGGATTTGTTTCAGACTTCAAATAATCATACATCATAAAACAAATGATCTGATTTCTAACAATCTGCTCTCCAAACTTTCCAAAGGTGCCTATAAAATGTGTAGATCATCAGCAGAGAATGTTTGTTTTGTATCTATTCAGCAAGTAATCTTAATGCATATTATACTAAGGGGGTTATTCACGAAGCTACCGAAGGATCTAGCCGTAGCTTCGGCTAATCCTTTGGCTAGCTTCGGCCCCAGGACCCCTTCGGTTCAAGGCTGCTGTACGGGCTATTCAGTATAGCCTGTACAGCCCCCGAGGTTGGCCAAGGGGCTCAGTCGAGCCAAAGGCATATGCTTCGGCTCGACTGAGCCCAGGGGAAATTCGAAGCTGGCCGAACGGCTGGCTCCGGCCACTTGCAGAGAGATCTATCATTACACTGAGAACCCGGCGGAGCCGCTGTAAAATCACAGCGGCTCCTCTGGGTTCTCAGTGTAATGACACATGGGCGTCCCTGGTTACCCGGTAACCAGGGATGCCCATGTGTCATTACGACGAGAGCTTAGGAGAGTCGGCAGGGATATGAAAGCCGACTCTGCTAAGCTCTCATCTTAATGGTTACTAGGACGCAGACGCTGTTCTGTCATTTGGATGAGAGCTTATCAGAGTCGTCTTTAATATCCTCGCCGGCTCCGACAAGCTCTCATTCTAATGACAGATGGTCCCGGCCAATAGAAAACCGTTGGGCGGATCTAGCTGTCACTGCTAGCTCCGCCCAATCGTTTTCTATTATTTTATTTTTTTACGTTTTTGAATGTTTTTCTATTCTGCTCCATACTACCAGAGCTCAGCAGCATTCGGCAATTCACTCACTACTGTTCGGCATCTATGAGAATAGGCTGAACAGCAGCTCGTAGCCTGCCGGAGGTTCGGCTCAGCCGATCCACATGTTGGATCGGCTGAGGCGAACTCCTTCTGCACTTCGGGTCGGCCGAACATGCTGAACATGTTTGCCGACCCGAAGCCACCCGATGTACGGTTGATCTCAGCTGATACACGGCTGGAATCAGCCGTACAAGCCTGAAGTGAATAGCCGAACAGTGTTCGGCTCACTTCACTTCGGTTGTTCACTCGGCTGCCCTCGGCAGCTTTGTGAATAACCCCCTAAGTGTTGCTAATGTTTCACCTGCTGGTTTTTAAAATAAATATAATGAGAACAGGATAGGCAAATCATGAGATGCACCAGCACTCATGTAACCTAACCTACAATTTTCCTCAAATGGTAAGAAAACCACAGGGCTTAAGAAACGGTTATGTGACGTAAATGGTAAGCCCTCAGTTAATAAAGGCCCATGGCATGGGTTAGATTTAATTTATTTATATGTCCACTTCATTCCCGGTTCTACCTCAAGTCATGGCTTTTGTTCTAGATTTGTTCTGACAACTGCAGGTTGCTTTTTTTTTTTGCCTTATACTTGTTTTGAGCTCCTACTTGTTGCCATACAGATGACCTCTACATGACTCTGCATCACCACAGTCATATTTTGCTGGTTTAGATACCTTGTCAATGGGGTGCTGTAGCTTCCATAGCACTATAATTATTAGTTGTCGGGAGGGGCACAATAATTAAATGCATGGTTGTAGGTTATATTAAAGGTTGAAGGGGGTTATTCATTTATTCCTGGCTAGGTGGTTGTAAATCATTAATTTGTACTAGGGATGCACAGATACCAGTTTTATGGTATCGAGTATGAGTACCAATATTTTTTATCGAATACTGGTGCCATGTTCCCCGATTTTTAGAAAGTCGTCAGCGGATCATGACCCGTCGCCAGGCTTCCTTATTGCCTGTGAAGCCTAGCAAAAGAACACCTGCTGCACTTGCCGAGGCTGCCTGGCTTCCTTACCAATCAGAAAGCTGGACGGCATGTCATGACCTGCCTCCCTGATTGGCAAGGAAGCCAGCTTCACTTCTTCCTAGGCTAGCCAATCAGGAAGCCGGGACACAGGTCATAACCCACCGCCCAGCTTCCTGATTGGAAAGGAAGCTGGCTCCGTGCTCCCTCAGCACTGCCGGTCAGAAGAAGATCACCCTCTGGCCGGAAGTCACGGTATGGAGGTAAGTATTGGAGCATTTGGGCGAGTACGAGTGTTGATACCGATACTAGTATCAGTACCAGCACAGCCCTAATTTGTACCTTGACTTTGCACCTCATATGGTAATATACTCTCTTTCCCTTGCACTCCCTCTCTCAATCTCTCTCTCTCACTCTCTCACTCTCTCTCTCACTCTCTCTCTCTCTCTCTCTCTCTCTCTCTCTCTCTCTCTCTCTCTCTCTCTCACTCTCTCACTCTCAGGGATATATATATATATATTAGGGATGCACCGAAATTTTGGCCTTTAAAACATTTTGGCCTTTAATCCCACCTTCTCTCCTCCCCGCTGGATGGCGTTCTGTGTGCCTTCTCATGCAGCAGCCAGCACCCAGCGGGGAAGAGAGAAGGTTTCAGGATGCCGAGCGGTGGGGGAGGAGAGCGCTGTTAATGTTTCGGGAGGCCAAGCTCTCCTCCCACACCTCCCAGCTAGGCCTCCTGTATCAGGATGGAGAGCGGTGATTGGAGGAGAGCTCTGTGATGTCACAGGGGGTGGATGTCTCCTCCTGCACCGCCCTGCTCCCTGTGACAGCCGATTTACGATAGAGAGCAGAGTAGAAACATTCAGCTGATCGCTGAATGTTTGTAAATAACTGGACAAAGTGTGAGGTACTATGTACCAGTTATGAATGAAAAGGAAGTGATCTACATCACTTCCTGTTCTTTCATGATTGTGTGTATAGTAACTTATGCTATATCCACAATGTATTAATGAACAGGAACACTGAGTATGAGGCTTCCTGTTCAATGCTGGGGCTGCAGAAAAAGAAATTTAGGACTCTGTGTCCTCAATCTCTTTTTCTATTTTAAAAGGGAAATATCAGGGGTCTGTTTAGACTCCCTGATATTTCGCTAGAGCCCCCAGCAGTAATGTAAAACAATAACAATAAAATAAATAAAAACAATACTGTATATATATATAGTGGCCTAATAAATCTGCATACATACTGTGCATTGACTGTACAATATTTCTGTCTTTAGTCTAGGAAATAACTAGACTCTTTCTATTATATTGCAGCCTTAAGTACTTACATACTGTGCAGTGACTGTACAATATTTCTGGCTATTGTCTCTGAAATAATATACTGTATTTTTTATCTAATCATAAAAACTGCCTCGTCTTTCTCTCTTACATTGAGGCATAATAAAGCTGCTTACATATTGTGCACTGTTGTATTGAATTGGTATAATCCTTACAGAAAAATGCATTAGCATCTCCAGCTTTTGTCAAAAATGAATCTAGGCAGTTGTACACCTTTGTTGTCAACTAAAGTTTTTAGGATTTGTTTAATTTTGTTCCATTTGTCTATACATAGGTCTACGTCTACCCCATCCATGCAAGCCTAGATAATTTCCTGTGTCAAGAGATACTCTCTCCAATTATATTTTAGACTATTCAAAATCAGTACAGTAGAGAGCTGTTTCTAAATGACAGCCTTCATGGTCTCCAGAAGATCATTAGCCACACTCATGAACATTTTTTTTGCAAGAAGTGCATTTGAATGTATGTGAAACTCTGGAGGCTCTAGCAAGGGAGTTCAGCTACTTGTATACTCTTGTCTGAAGATCAGTCCTTCTCTACTGGGGATATCAGTCCATTCTAATCTAAAGCCCCTGAGGAACTAAACATGTTGGGTGAATACTAGAGCAGTTTGGGCTGAGTATGTACACTTTCTTAGCCACATTGTTGCTTTTTTGTTTCTTTTTTTATTGAAATACTTATGGTTTTAGATTAGAATGTGTTATTTATATAGATTTTATCTGTTTAATACATGTTTTGGGTGATCCTCTGCACTATCGAGTACCTTCTTACCCTTCCCTTACATGTCTTTTGCATGACCGGAGTTTTGAACACATATTGTGTGTCAGCTGGATGCTGGCTAAGTTTGGCCTACAGAACTATCTAGTGGAGTGTTTTATCACACCAAGATGGAGTGTGACAAACTGTGATCAGAAAGTTGCTAATCCAAAGTGTGGAAGGAGGGAGCGATCATAAATTGATTGCCCTTATCTGTAGTAGATATAGGGCTTTGGAGACAACTGGGAGCTACTGCTGGGAGTGTATCCACCATTGTTGATGGGAGACACAGGCAGGGATAAACATCACTAAGCAAGACCTGTCCTCTGTTGATCTGTGGGGTCAGTGGATCTGGTGAGTGTGCTGATTGTCGTCATAGATTGCATCTGATGAAGATTGATGTTTACATTTTAAAGCAGAGAATATTATTGGCATTTGAAGTGCTGTATTTATCATTACTGAAGAATGAGGCACCTCTCTAGCCATCCAGATTGACTGCATCAACCCTAGCAATCAATGGGGTAACAGATGTCATGGCAAGATAGCCCTCATATCTGGTTGTTAAAACATGTATCTGCTTCCTGCAGCATTAGCATTTCCCACATAAGACACATACACATTCTCTACTTTGTTGTATGAACAATTTCCATATATGTTGAAAATATTCATGGCACATGGAAGGGAATCAGCAGAAATCATGTTTCTGTGTTCTCACTGCTGCCCCTAACTCGCTCCCAGCTCGCCTAGATATATTTATTCATGTAGTAAAGCCCTAGACTGTGTTCTTTGTCTCTACTATATATTTCCTTACCCTTGCTACTTTTAAATTGTCCTTCTGCTGGCCAGTTTACACTGCTATGTCCTTTGTAGTCTCTAAGTTTTTATAGTAAAACCCCAACCTATACTCTTTGGCCTTAGTAACGTTAGGTTTAAAATTGCTATTTAAAGTTTTTCTGCTGCTGACTATTTTTTTTACATTATAACTTCATCAGACAGTTGTTGCTGACAGTCTGTACAAAAGGTGCCTTTTTTGTCTCAGCACCTCATTACAAATTTAAACAAAAGAAATAAATAAAAACACTGTGCACCCAACACCACACATCCTCACCCCAGGTTATTAAAATTCAGCTTCTCTGTCACAACATCTCCCCAATGCAGCAAAAGCCCTTTCTGACATGACACATACAAGAGGCTAGTATCTTAAGAGCATACTGGGACATCTCAAGGCAGTGGTATATTGTTGAAATCCAATAGCCCATAGATATAGTCACTTGTAAGTGTTTTAGTTACAACATTACCATCCCTGCCCACCGTGTTTGCTTCACCACAACAGAAACTCCTTAGGAGGAAAAAAAGATATAAATAAAGATAAATAAAGAAAAAATTAGAAAAATTAAAATGATAAAAGAATGTTTATCTGTAAATATTATGAATGCCAACAGCACTAAAAAGGAATATATTGCATACACACTATCGTAGCAAAGAGATTAAAATCAATCTCCTAATTAACAGCCGTACAAATAAATCTAGCCTCTCAGTCTCTATTTCTCTGCTAAATATGACATTTTAGAACTCCCACGCCAGAGTTTTTGTAAAATTTCCCAATCTGTCATAAATTAGTACTCCTGTGTGTGCTCTGTCCTCTGCTGAGAGACTCATTCACCAAAAATGATGGACATAAAAATCATTTATTTCATATGGTTCATCTTTAGTCTGGTGAGTGTGGTGTAGAGTGTGTTGGAAAGACACCAAAGTTGCACAGAGTTGGAATTGACCTGCACTGCAAGCACAAGTGATTTTTTAATGAAATTTACAGTGACAGAATCTTGTTACAGATTGGGGAGCACATTGTAGTGTGTATTGGTAGCGAAGTTGGTGGATATTGGACTTTATACACCATAAAAGTATTTGGACATTGGACTTTATACAGTTTACACTTTTTGTTGAGGTTTGTATATTATTGTTTTGTGCATATTAATATATGTGAGGGGGGGGGGGGGGGGGG
>NW_017307093.1:511975-515052 GCF_000935625.1 Nanorana parkeri
TGTGTGTTTTGTTTTTTGTTGTGTGTATAGGTGTGGGGGGGGGGGGGGGTGGGGTGGGATATATCACTGGGTGAGCGCAGTGCACTTAGCAAGAAACTAAAATCATAAAGGTCATATCACACAGTATCCCACACACAGTATGTTAAAAGCAAGCTCTTCCTTATCCAAAGCATACCAAGCTCTCAGCAGTCATCAGCATAAGCATACAAGCCTCAATTACTGTGCTCCACCTCACCACTAACCTGACTGCTCTCAATCACATAGTTCTCACTAAGAAACTATTACTGAATGCATAATGGTGGCCCCATGATAGCGCAATTACTTATCCTGCTTAGGCTTGCTTTATGTGTTTTAGCCAATGAATTTGTCAGGATAACACAGTGCATGACACTTGTATGCTTACACTGATTAAGTTAGTGATATATGCAATAAAAACAGAAATACACTATGAGGTTGCCTCCTTATGTTTCATGTGGTTTTACATCATACACTTTAAAGAGGTTTTGGAGAACAGTGAACTTGTTTATAACATTTGGGACACTGTGTGATATGACATTTATAATGTATTCCACAATCCCCTAATTCTCACTCCGAAGGTGATAATGCATGTTTAGTGGTGCTTACATGAGGCACAATTACGTATCCCGTTTAGTCCCATACTTTGTGTTTCATCCTCTGACTTTGTCAGGAAGGCACTACACATGAGCCTTGTATGTTTATGCAGATAAAGTTAGTTATGCATTCAATACAACGTTATTGCACTATAAAGTTGCATTGTTATTTTTTATGCTTTTTCATCTAATTGCTGAGAACTTGGGACACTTTGGAGAACAGAGATCTTGTTTTTAACATTTGGGACACTATGTGATATGACCTTTACAATTTAAGGTTCATCATGTGTTTCTGAAAGGTGAGGTATGAAACACACAGAAGTAGCACTAAGATCTGAATGTATCACTCATTGGAAGACACTGGTAACACTGTGGTGGAATGATTTTCATGAGAATTATAAAATTGAAAAATGTTCTTTCAGCAGAGAAACAGACAGATTAATTTGCACTGTTATTTATTAGGAGGTTAATGTTAATCACAATGGTTGTTGTTTGTCTATTATAGTGTTAATGTATATCCCATAGTATTTTTATTTTTTGGTCCTGCTGTATACTGTTGGAGTTCACAATTTTAGCAGCAGCTTATATTTTGCAGCAGCTTATATTTATTTATACTCATTCACAGGGCTTGAACATTTTTAGGGTGTCTCACCAGCCAGTCAAAAATGTCACCAGTCAGCATGACCAGACTATAGCGTTGCAATTTATAAAAATATATAAAATCACCACTGTGGGGGGGTTATTTTTTACTATATAATGAAAAAAGTACAGTGAATTTAACAAAAAACTAAGTTTCCCAACGTTATGTTATAAAACATCTATTCGTACCCATATTTTTGGTAAAACATAATTACAACGCCGTGTAATTACAATGGCCGGCCGGGAAGCTGCTCGTCGGGCTCCGCTGTCCTCTTGTCACAGATAAGCGGACGAGTGGATTTTTCAAGCCCTGCTCATTAACATTCAACGTATGCGATAGGGTTTTTATTTATTTATTTATACTCATTCACATTCAACTTGTGCAATAGGGTTAGAGGACAAAATCTTTAAATATTGTTTTTAACCTCCCTGGCGGTATTCCCGAGTCTGGCTCGGGGTTAACTTTCAGTACCAGGAGCGGTAACCCCCGAGCCAGACTCGGGAATGCACAGAAAAGTGTCACTTACCTTGTCCCTGCGAGCCCGCGGTGTCCTCTGATGTACGCGGCCGGCCGATGCCAACATCTGAGTTTTACTTTCGTTTTCGGGCGTCACAGGGGGGGCGGAGCCGGCGGGAAATTCAAAAGTGAAAAATGACATTTACACAGAATACACAGAATACAATGCAATCTCCTATAATTACACTTATGTATCAAACTATCTCACTTCAATTTTGTCCCTAGAGCTTTGTCCAGTGCCCTGCCTGCACTTTTGCTGTTCTTTCTGCCTGGAAACTTGTAAATGTCCATGGCATCCAAAAAGCGTCCCTTTAAGTCAAAAGCGGTTTTAGACCAGGAAGAAAACAGCGATAGTAAATTAGAATCACTTGCAGAGTTGAGCGACAGCGATTTGTTGGGAAATTCATCATCGTACACAAATTCGAACACTGAAAGTCACTTTCAGTGTCTGATGACGAATTTCCCAACGAATCGCTATCGCTCAATTCTGCAAGTGATTCTAATTTACTATCGCTGTTTTTTACCTGGTCTAGAACCGCTTTTGACCTAAAACAGCGGCAATTCTGCGACCAAGCTCAGTGATGTGTGAACTTGGTACTCTATTGACTGTGTTATGGATCAGGCAGCACCCCCAGAATTCCCATTTTTTTAATTATTATATTATAATTTCTTATAATTATTTATATATTTATGATTTCGTGTTTCAAACTTTCTCATACCCGGGATGTCTACTGGACTCTTGTTTGGACAGATTTAGGTGAGTTATTCCTAAGATTTACTAAGAATTACAGGCCTACAATATAAAACACCACATTTCCATGAAAAACAATGTACCTCTTTGGGATGCTAAAATCCTGAATAATCATACCGCCGGGGAGGTTAAAAAACCCCAGAAAAAATAGTGGTGATGGGTGAAAATGGGTGGGTCTGGACCAGTGTTTGGTTCTTAGCACTACCAAAGGTCAGGTTTCAAGTTTCTGCCCTTTCTATGTTGTTTCAGTTGGCCTCTCACTCCTTCAATAAGAGAACCAACCTTTTGTTAAAGATCCCACTTACAAGGTGAGAATCACTGTAGCCATTACCTCGATGCTGCTTGTGCCTGAGCTGTGGCCTTTTTTTGCAAGGAACCTATTTTTAAATGTTAGCATACAGACATGTTGGTGTTTAGGCCAAGCACTTTTTTTTAAGTTAGTACTCAGGTTGCATTTCCATCCCTTCCTGTGTTTGTTTTAACATTGAACAAATGGCTGTACAATTAATAGAGAAAAAAAATAGATCTGCAAATATAAAATACTGTGTAAAAACAGTGG
>NW_017307093.1:515097-529847 GCF_000935625.1 Nanorana parkeri
GTAAATCAACCCCATAGATTTATGTTTTATTGAAAATAGTACAAAATTACAAAAATAATTTTCCTGTAATTATTCCCAAGGCAGAGTGTATTTACTTTTTGTACTCCCATTTATGTACCTCAAAATATAATCAACAAAGTCTGCTGATTAAAATATCACATTTGTGTGGCTTTTATGTAAAATAGTGTAAAGGTAAAGTCAAAGTATATATATATATATACACACACACACATACATACATACATACATACATACATACACACTATATACTGTGTATATATATATATAAAAAAAATATATATACAATATAACCAATTATATATTTATATTTATTTTACTAATATTTTTTTCACCACAAACATTTTTTTTTATTGTTATCAAACAAACTTACAGGTAATATGCAACGTTACAGTATAAATCATTGCTGATGCAGCAGCTAGTCTAAATTTTATAAGAATACTACAAGTAGACTGACATAAAGCAAGTAGACTTGGTGATTCCAAAAATGTTAGATTTGGATCACAGAAGCAACATCTATTAGAACTCTTTATGTAGTACTGTCTGTACTGAGGACCATAAATTGGTCCTGGAGCAAATCACGTATTAAATGACGGGTGATAAAACCTACTAGGTAAACAGAGACTATTAGGGGGACAGCAGGGTAATAGAGTGGGAAGGTTATCCCTCTAAGGGGGATTATGGTATGAGAGGATATAGTGTAGGGTGTACAATAGCTCGTGTAGATCGGGTGAGTTTTGCTCTGGTTGTTTTATAAGAGTTTATCAAGTTGTTAACTGGGTTGGGTCAAAGTGTCGTGGTCCGGTGTAGGCGATCCAGGGCCCAGCAATCCAAGATTGCTGTTAGCTGTTCATTAATCATCGCATTAGTGATGCAATTTTTAACTTCCAGGTAGCTGAGCACAGGGGATTTCCAGGAACTGGCTATAGTTTGTTTAGTGGCCATGAAGATGTGGGAAATTAAACGCTGCTGATATTTACATATGCCTGTTATAGGTTTATGTAGAAGCGCCTCCCATGGGTTTTTACCTAAATTACATCCTAAAACAGTTTTGATTAAGGCATAAACTCAGATCCATAGGTTTTTAACCTTAGTACAGTCCTACCAAATGTGCGACATGGTGCTTAATTTCCCACAACCACGGACGCATAGTGGAGAATAGGATGGGATGGTCTTATGGATGCATGCTGGAGTGTATTACCATCGAAGTAGGACTTTGTATGAGTTTTCCTGTGTTAGAACATTACGGCAACAAGAATAGACTTTACTCCAAATTGCCAACCAGTCTGTTTCTAAAAATGGTGAACCCAATTCTTCTCACTTGGCTTGATATGCCAGAAGAGAGGCATGCAGATATTGAGGATTGTAGTAGGGTAATCAGACCAGGAGAATGAGGATCTTGACGACATTGGTGTTCAAATGGGGTAATAGAGTAAAGTGGGGTAGTTGATTGACACAATGATTGTATATAGTTGCATAGTTGGAGATACCAAAATAAATCAGTTTGTGGAATGTGGGATGATATTTCAAGTTGTGTAAAGGAATTAATCCCATGGGGCGTAAGCATAGAGTGTATAGCTGGAAAGCCAGAAGCTGTCCACCAGGAGAAAGTATTAGGTCTAACCATGCCTGGGTAGAATAGTGGGCAATGGATAGTGATAGAAGAAATAGATGTGGTGAAATCAGCTGACAGGTACATTTCACGGAGTCCCATATCCGTAGAATGTGTCGCATAATCGGTCCTAAATGAGGAGGGTGAAGCGAAGGCGGGAGCCAAGGTAAGTTTGACACTAGAATTGGGTGGATGTCCAATACATCTAGGGAGACCCAAAGAGGTGTGTCAGATTTAGAGGATAGAAGAGCAAGGGGGGAGAATTGGACGGTTGACTAGCGGTCGAACTCCACCCCATATAATGCGTAGTGCTTCTTGTTGTAAGATACGCAGGACATGGGCTGGTACAGAGATTGGTAAAACCCTAAACATGTACAAGAGCTTGGGTAGAAAGGACATTTTAATGGCATGGATGCGTCCTAGCCAAGATATTCGGAAGTCTTTCCAGGAGATAAGAAGGTGTTTGAGTTGGCGTACTAATCATGGATAATTTGCTTGGTAGAGCTCAGAATACGAAGGGGTCAGTGTTATACCCAAGTACAAAAGGGTGGAAGTCCATAAGAAAGAATATTGTTGTTGTACTTGCGATTTTCGCAAGTACAACAACAATTTTTGCTTATTACAGCTTATCATAACTAAACAGTCAAAAATAAATCTATATGTATACCCAGCTTCTTTACATTTTACAATGTTTGTTCCCCTTACTATCTCCACAGCCTTATACTGTTTACCATTCACCACTATCACAGATTTCCCGTTAAAGCCATTTAAGCATGTGATAATTGATATCTACCACATTTACTTTAGAAACTATAGAATTATTTCAGAGGACAGCTCATCTTAAATGTGTACAGATCATGTAATTTTCACTGAAACTAATAGGAAGAACTTCACAAAGCATTCAGATAGAGCAAGTACACAGTAAATATGTAGCACATATCTGGAGACACATGTAAAGAAACTACTCTAAGATGAACTTTATGCACACACTAAGGGGTCTATTCACGAAGCTGCCGAAGGATCTGGCCGGAGCTTCGGCTGATCCTTCAGCTAGCTTCGGCCCCAGGACCCCTTCGGTTCAGTAGGACCGAAGGGGTGCTGTACGGGCTATTCACAATAGCCCTTACAGTTCCCGAACATGGCCGAGCGGCTCGGTCGAGCCGAACGCATATACATCGGCTCGGCTGAGCCGTGCTGAAAGCCGAAGCTGGCCGACAGCCTGCTTCTGACAGCTGGGCGGAGCCAGCCGGGATCTTACGACTGGCTCCGGCCACTTGCCACTTGAGAGATCAGCGTCCCTGGTTACCTGCTAACCAGGGACACTGATCTCCAAACAGCTAACTCTCCCTAGCGCCCCGGGAGTCTCCTGCTCCCGGCCGCCAAGGAGAGAAACACTGCTGTGTCTTTTTTTTCTTTATTCTGACACGAGAGATGTCAGAATATAAAAAAATTAAAAAAATTCCCATTGAAAAGCATTGGTACATTGGTACGAAGCAAGCCGATGTACGGCTGATTTCAGCCGATGTACGGCTGAAATCAGCTGTACCAGCCTGAAGTGAATAGCCGAACAGTGTTCGGCTCACTTCACTTCAGGTCGGTCATTCACTCGGCAGCTTAGTGAATAGACCCTTAAGACTGCTTTGCCGATTTTTTCCTTTGATTACATAATTCATGCCCATGACAAATAAATTGAACACACAACACACAATGGAAACATTAACACAAGCATTTGTACAGCTAAAATGGAGTCCCCCAGTATGGAAATTTGCACTTAAAGTGGAACTTTAGCTGTTAAACACAAATTTGCAATCATGAAACTTTTTAATTGCAGATAAGACATGCTATGGGTGACACTTATCAAGCAAATTAGCAACACATTTAGATACAAATCAGGTTGCCTGTTACAAAAGGTGAGGAAATTAGCTGACGTCACTGGAATAAAGCAAAGGTTAAGTTTCACTTTTACACCATTAGAGTAAGTTTTAATAATCTACAGCATTAATTGCCAGTATGCAAGTAGTTTCACATGCTCATTTTTTTCTTCCTTGGCAGATTTTTGTTCTTGCTCCTACATTCCATAAAGTGTTAAAAAATTAATAATCTAGGATAATCAGGCCTGGTTTACCATTAGGTATATTAGGTCTGGGCCTGAAGAAGACAATATAGCCACAGAATGTCTCCAATCCTATATAAACCAGTTTACACTCTTTAACAACATTTCAATCTAGGTTAAGATAAAATAGCATTTCTAAGAACATGTTTTGATGTTACCTCTGAAAACCGTTGAATGTCTTGCGTTAATGTTCCCACCCTTTGCCATTTGAAATGTTTAAGGAACTTCACTATTGCTGGATTGACTGCATTGTCTGAAGGAACGGTCCGGAAAAAGTAGGGATATTTTTTCTTGTCTGCCAACACTGGAGTTGTGGCTGCAAATGATAACTGAAAGAAAACAATCAAATGGAAATATTACTATTTAACATAATAGTATATATATGAAACATTAAAGTTAAGCTCCAGGCGCATATAAAAGACACAAATGAAGGCAACTCTGTATACATTAATACATCATTAAATGCTTCTTTTTTTTTAGTGTAAGCAGTGTTAGTACCTGAATTTTTACCTATCTGTCTCTGGCATGAAAATTCCAGCTAAAGATAGAGAGAAATATATGTCCTTTAGGCAGCTTAAACAGCTCTTACATGTATTTTTGTTTCCGTATATTTAGCCATGAATACAGCTTAAATGGTAGAAGTATTTTTTTGTAGTCTTGTAGTTCAGGAAGAGCAACAACAACTGAGGAGCAATTCTGCCACTAATGACACCTTACCTATGTCAAAATGGATTAAATTCCAATAACATCCTGTAGAGACACTAGCTAATTGGTTAGAACTGCCTCCTCCAAAAAGAAAATAATTCTCCCTTCTACCACTTCATTGTAAATACTTAATCTCTCTTTTCATCTGTTAAAAATTGCCACTGATTAGAGATTCACTAATATGACAAAGCCTAAGGATTAAAGGGAACATGTAGTGGTTTTGTGTAAAATGTTTCCCCTGAGAGGATGCACCTATGGCCAACTAGGGTCCTCTAATTAAGCTGGGTGAAGGAAGATTGGCAGGGCTTAGTTCCATAACCAGGAAGGTTATGCTTTAAGTAACAACATAAAACAGTTTAAGGGCATAATAGCATTTCTGGCTAATAAACTGTACGAAAATAAAAAGTTTCCCTTGTAGTGGAGCTACCCCTGAACTGCAAGGGTTAACTGCTTGTTTATGCATGGAAGGTGCCCTTGCCTTATTGTCACATTTGTCTTTCCCTCTCTAATCACTGAGCCGCTGCATACCATCATGTTGCCCCCTCCTTGCCACGGGTCTATGGTGCTTTTTACTTACAGTATGTTTTCCAATTTGAATAATAATGGGCATCATTCACCCTGGAAAACTGAGGAAATCTAGTGGCAGGGAAGAAGTACAGTGGGAGACAGGTACTGCTGTGAAAGGGTACAGAATACTGCTGGGGGAGGTATTTTAACCACTTGCTGACCGGGGTGTTTATACCCCCTTCCTGACCAAGCCATTTTTCAGTGTTCAGCGCTGCAGTACTTTGACTGACATTTATTCCGTCATGCAACGCTGTACTGAAATGAATTTTATACAATTTTTGGGGGACAGATAGAGCTTTCTATAGAGTGGTATTTAATCACCACTACAGGTTTGTTTTTTTACTGTATAATAAAAAAAAGTACTGACAATTTTGAAAAAAAACCTGTTCTCCCTACGTTATATTATAAAACATTTATTATTACCCAATGTTTTGGTAAAATATAAAAGACGGGGTCACGTCGGGTAAATAGACACCAAACATGTCAAGCTTTAAAATTGCGCGCACCCGTTAAAACGCAAAAAACTACCATACTCAAAATTGACCATAGCCGACGCTTTAAAAGCTTTTACTGCTCATCAGTTTAGTGTGATCAGTGACCCTAGAATTATTGCTCTCATTCCGACGTTCGCGGCGATATATGTAACATGTGCGGCGCAATGGATGTAATCGCCGTTTTCGCACGTAGGCGGGCTTGACGCATGTTTGCGTGTGCGGGCGGGGCACTTTTATTTTTATTTTTTTTATTGCTTTGATATGTGATTTTTAATTTATTCATTTTTTTTGTAGCAAATTTTTTTAAACCTTTTTTTTCCACTGACCTTTATTGCTATCACATAGGGAGCAAGCAAGCTCCCTATGTGATAGCCAATTTGCAGTGCCAGGTCATCTTTATGGAGACATCAGGGGTCTTAAGACCCCTAATGTCACCTAGGGACCCCCAGAGAAGCTGATGAAGCAGAGACCTGCTTCACCAGCTTCTCTCCAGTTTCTGTGCCAGAGAGTGACACTGAATGCAGGCAGTGATGTAATACACATCACTGCCTGCATTCAGAAGAGGAGATCAAACGGAGCTCGTGTACTAAGATCCGTTTGATCTCTGGCCGCAGAGCTGCTGTGCTGGTCCCGGGCTCACACCGGGAACAGCGGAGCACGGGATCGCCAGCAGCGGCAGCGACGGAGGGGGGGCCCGCACACCCGACCGGATATTACAAGCGATCGGGCGTCTCTATAGACACCCGAACACTTGTATGTAAACAGCCACCGCTGGCTGTTTACATTCAAAGCCGGTTCCCCGTTTGTGCGCGCCGCAGAGCAGCGGGCACGAGCGGGACGCGATAGGAGACCAAAGACGCCCACACGCCGTCAAGAAGCCGCTGTCCGGCCATTTAATTACAACGGCCGGACAGCAGGTAGTTAAATAAAAGAAATAGACATATGGCCTTATAAGTGCAGAAACATCAGCAAAAGGAAAATAAAATGCAGTAAAATTAACTGGGGCAAAACATGGAGAAATTTGTGTTAAAGACCCATGCTAATATGCATTGGGGGGGAATTTATCAAAACTGGAGAAGATAAAATCTGGAGCAGCTGTGCATGGCAACCAATCATCTTCTCTCTTCAGTTTGTTCAGTTAAGATTTAATTGCCTATAATTGCCAGAAAGAGGGCTAAATGGCTCTATATAGGATTTGCCTGGTCCCACCTGCATTGAGCACAGATGCTTGGATAAGGGAAAAGATGTGTGCTAGATGGTGCACTCTGTTAACCGGATAAAACATACCTAATCTGATAGGTAATACTTGGTACATATATTGGGGGGAATTTATCAAAACTGGAGCCGACAAAATCTAGAGCAGTTTCCCATAGTAATCAATCAGCATCTCTCTTCAGTTTGCTCAGGTAAGATGTGAAAATGAGACAGAGAAGCTGATTGGTTGCCATGCACAGCTGCTCCAGATTTTGTCTGCTCCAATTTTGATAAATTCCCCTCATTGCGTTTAAAACGTCATACTATTAATGCGGTCTTTTAATAAATTAGCCGTAAGATTAGGGTAAATAAAATTCAAATAATTAAATATTAATACCCATAGCATGCTACTTGTTTACTTCCTAAATGGTCAGTCTGTAAAACTGTTAGTTTAATATATTGCAAAAAAGGAAGCTTTTATCCTCTAGAGAGTAACAAAGTATATTAACTCAGTAAACACTTATGAAATTTTTGGAGTCAGTGGGGAAAAAAGCAATACAATTATGAACACCTGGGAGCAATATATTTGTTTGAATATTTAAAGAAATAGCCATTTTCTTTCAATGAAACTCATCTTTTAATTACACATTGCTTTTATTTGATTTTTTTACCCTGAAAATATATATATTAAATATATAAAGTAGTTGCTGCAAACATACTAGATATATTTTCTAATATAAGATCATCAGTCATTCGCTTACAATAGTGAAGGCCTTTATGACTTGATAATATCATAAGAAAGCCATATTAACAGCATAAATCAGTGCTGCAAATTCAACAAGACATTTGAATGACCTATGTAGAGAGCCTTTTCCAAAAATATGAGTCTTTATTTTTTGTGTCCATATTTAGTCACAGAATGTAGAGAAAAATGTTTTGGTTGCAATGTCCGAAAGCTATACAATTTGAAATAAATTATCTTTACATATGCTGTATATCTGACACTGTACAGAAGAGTCTAAAGCTGTGCTTTAACATTTGAAAGTGAATCAGTGTTTTTCTTCAGGCTATTATTGTCACGCTTACAGTATCTGAATATGTCTTTCATATGTGTCAGTTATTGTATAAATAATACTAATATAAATAATAAATAAGTCAAAATAATGGATATCCATTTCTATACTAAATTCTGGTCATATTATTTTTGAATAAACTGTAAAAAAAATGTACCCAATTTATTTTGTCAAACTTTATTTACATATTTATATGGGAATTCACATATACATGGGAATGAAAGTGGACCTGAACTAAAAATATGAAGATTGGCTATGCCCAAGCTGTACTCTGCAAATCTAGTTTTTGGTCCTAAATTCCTCCTGAAAAAATATCAATGCACTTCATGTGCCTAGTCACTCTTGTGCCTGGAGCTTCATAGTTGTATGTATATGCAGTGTGAGACCTAAGGTATTATGCCTTTGACTTCTAGTCTCACAAAATTTGGAGAGAGATTTGGTAATTAAAGTGACATTAGTAAAAAATGTTTCCCCTCCCCCCAATGTTAATGTGAGCACTTACCTTAAATTATGTTTCTTAATCCTATCTTCTTCTTCTTTCCTGTCGTTTCCATCTGTCCCTCCAGCGCTGCGGTGGGTCTCCGATCCAGTGCTGACTCATCTGAGCTTGCTGGCAGTTCCTGTCCAACGGTGTCTGCATGCGGGTGCACGCGTCCATAGACTTACCTTGTGTCTCTCCTCTCGTCCCGGCCTAAAATGTGAACTGCGCATGCGTCCACCCCAAGGTGCTTTTTGGCCGCCCGAGGATCTTCACATTTTCGGACGGAAGCGTGCAGGGAAGACACAGGTGATTATTAACCTCTGTTTAAGCGGGTTATTTATTTTTTTTACACTTTTTGCATAGATCTACTGCTTGCTAGCAGTAGATCTATGCAAAAAAACAGAGGCTTTAATTATCCTTTAACCTACCGTACACTGTTCGTCTTGCTGGAAAGAAAGCTTTAGAGAAGGATCTCCCTGCTTATGCTCCATCAATTCTGTGGATGTATGCTTTCTGTACATCTTTTGTTATTTCTTGAATACTCCCCAACCAGTCATTAGATCACCATTTATCAAAGGGTAAGCCCTAACATGATGAAGAAAAGCAAAGTATTGCTCCTCTAACCAAGATGACCATCTCCAAACAGGAAGACAGCGTGGAACGAGGCATGGTAAGTTAATAATGGGGAAAAGAGCGGCTGCAGGGAGTCTACAGGCAGTACCGGTGACTAATCTTTTCTCTTATGCTTGTTTTTTTGGGGGGAACAGCTTCCAAAGTTTAGGTCCTCTTAAACTTTAACGCCAGTGTCAATTGTTAGATAAACATATTTATGAGGTTTATGTGGTTGACTAAGGCCTGGTTCACATCTAAATGTTCAAAAAATGCAGGGCAATAACGGAATCGCGCACAAACACAAAACAGGCTTGCGGTGCCATTCATTTCTAATGGCATCCCAAACATGCCTGCAAATCAATGGGGCCATGTGGCAAACGTGGTGCGCAAATGTGCGCAATCGCATAGAACTTTCAGATGTGATCCATGCCTTAGTGTTTAACAATCTAAAAAGAGCATGTATGTTTTGTTGAATTATTGTTTACAAAATGTTGATATTGAAAGAGAAGCAGAACTGGAGGTAAGCAGCTGATTACACATGTCAAATGCATATATGGTGAATGTTTTACCTGCTTAAAGATTTGTAATTTTGTTCAGTCAGGCTTGTGATTCACAACCTCTGCCCTAGTGCAAAGCCATGCATTAACAACCTTAAGGTGCCCATACACCTTACGATTATCATACGATAATCGTATGCAATCGCGTTTTCGTCCGATAATCGCAATGGGCAGTATGGGCAGTGTACAACCGCAAATACTGTACAATCGTACAACTTTTGACTTTTAAGCATGTTTGAAAACCTTGGCCAATCGTACAATTTTCGCAAGGTTAGTGGTGTTTACGTACATCTACACTGCTCATGCGCAAACAAAAATCCGTGCGGTCGATTACTGCAATTCGTCCAGGTGCATTTCTTTAATTACGACAATTGTACGACGGTTTGATCATCGGACGAAAAGCTTCATCTGATAATCGTAAGGTGTATGACCACCTTTATTCTCTGATTAGACTTTGCAACTTATAGTGTCATCTTTCTACCTTTAACCTACTCAACTACACAGTTGAGTAAACAGGCAGAATTCACAGTAAGCGGTAATGCTGAACTAGGAAAATCATTATCCCAGCTTTGCAGGATGGTACAGGTGTGTGTATCACAAGACTGATTGAACCGAATTACAAATCCACAAATTAGAACATGTCAGGTAAGAAAAATCACACACCCTAGGGTCTATTCGCTAAGCTGCCGTAGGCAGCCGAGTGAAAGACCGACCTGAAGTGAAGTGACAAAAGACAAAGAGCGCCTCCATCGCGTGAAAACGTTTTAATAAAGTGGGTTTAAACATGTAAAACCATACTCACAAAGGTAGAATTTGTACAGGCATGAATAGATAAAAACGTGAAAAGCTTAGCCCACCGGCTAATCTTCCTCCCTGAGGTTAACGTTTCCAAGGCCACGCCTCCTTCGTCAGAACCAATTGGTTCTGGCCTTGGAAGCGTGGGCTCGGAAACGTTAACCTCAGGGAGGAAGATTAGCCGGTGGGCTAAGCTTTTCACGTTTTTATCTATTCATGCCTGTACAAATTCTACCCTTGTGAGTATGGTTTTACTTGTTTAAACCCACTTTATTAAAACGTTTTCACGCGATGGAGGCGCTCTTTGTCTTTTGTTTAACATTATATTTTTTTTTATATATTTTGGTATGAATTTATTTTATTGTAAATATTCTTATTAATATTTGTAACAGATTTAAAAAAAAAACGTTTATAGTGTTAAAGAACTCCAGGATTTTGAAAAATGTACCCTTGAAGTAAAGGTTAATTTTGAATGGCAAGGGTTAACTGCTCATTTTCTTTAGAGTCTCAAATAAAGAAAAAATGCTCAAATACACGGCTGAGCCGTGCTGAAAGCCGAAGCTGGCCGAGCAGCCAGCCATTGGCCGGCCGACAGCCTGCTTCTGACAGCTGGGCGGAGCCAGCCGTGATCTTACGGCTGGCTCCGGCCACTTGCAGAGAGATCAGCGTCCCTGGTTACCTGCTAACCAGGGACACTGATCTCCAAACAGCTAACTCTCCCTGGCGCCCCGGGAGTCTCCTGCTGTGTCTTTTTTTTCTTTATTCTGACACGGGCATTGTCAGAATAGAAAAAAAAAAATTCCTTTCCTTTTCGTTCTCCTTCCCTGAGCAGCCCTGTTAATTGAGCTGGGCCCCTTCTTTATGTAAAGTCATGGTCATTGAACTCGCACAGGATAATATGAGTAAAAAAAAGTAAAAGAGCCCACATTTATTACTGCATGTGCAGCCTGGCTACAATAACAGGGGTTCAGTCAGGCTTTAACCCCTTGATGACGAGCATCGTGTTTTTGCGACATACCCCTACCGGCCTGACTGCAGCCAAGTTGGTGTGTTTATTCCGCCAATGCTGGTTTATTTGTATTCAATAAGTACCAAAGATTGTTTTGGGAGCAGTGATCGCGCCCTGTCGCAGTAGTATAGTTAGCTACAACTGCTTGAAGTACGCGAAGCCTCAGTGCAGTCATGCACATGGCTGCTGACTGCTAATTTTGAGAAAATTTGTGTAAATTTTAGGTTATTTTTCTCAAATAAAAATATGCAACAGCTTATTGTTTGCTGCTACGGCTTATAAATTGAGGTCAACTCCATGTGACGAAAAATGTTGAAGTTATGTGCAGATTTCGCTTTGTCGCTTTTTTGCGACATTAGGCAGTTATGGCTGCATATGAACAATATTATATTTATGTGTAATTTGCTTGATTACAAAAAAAGTAATGGGTGCAAAGTTGATATTTCAGTATTTTTTTTGATAAATCAAGGTTTTACCAGTGGAAACCTGTTCAGACACTGTGGGTCACTGGCCAGTGGTTAAACGTGGACGGCAACGCTGCAAACTCCCAAATTGTAAGGGCCATAGTGTAACCAAATGTTTGAAGTGCAATGTTCACCTATGCCTCAACAAGATAAAAAACTGCTTTTGAGAACTCCAAGAGTAAAAATATTTCTTCCCATGTGACTTTTTGTTGATTTTATGTCATTCTATTGATTTTTGCCATTTGAATTTTTTACCGCAGGTACTGGTCAATAACTTAATTTTATTACTTAAATGCCTAGTGTCGCTAATTTGCATCATACCTCATTTATTCTCCATAGTATGTGCTATATTCAAATTAACAATCTCCACCTTCCTTTGTATCTGCTTGAAAGCCAAAACACATATATTTTTTTTTTTAATAATTGAAAATTAATTCAGGCAAGGGGTTAAATAAGAAAACTAATGCAGCCACTACATCTATGGACTGCAATATATTGCAATTATTTTTGGTTTTAGATATCCTATAAATGTGATCAGTATCACAAAGAAAACATAAACTGCTTAGAACAATGACTAGCCACAGCCAAAACAGAAATTGCCAAATATCCACAGAGATGAGGGGCGACTTGCTAATTGTTACTTTACTTGCTTGTTTTTAAACTGCAGTACTCCCCACACACCTTACGATAATCGTACGATAATCGCGGGAAATTGCCGTTTCACAAACACACAAAATTTTAAGGCCTGTCATATTTGGTATTTATTTACCCGGTGTGACCCTAAATGTTGGCAGGTGCAGAAGTCTCATTGGGAGCTATAGAAAATTCTTGTTTGCAGTGATTGTCTCTAAAGGTTGTACAACAAAGTCTTAAGGTCCCCACACACCTTACGATAATCGTACGATAATCGCGGGAAATCCCGCGATCGTACAATTATCGTAAGGTGTGTGGAAGCCGTGCAACCTCTACTACTGTAAGGTCGCACGACTTTAAACTTATGAACATGTTTGCAAACCCGTCGAGCATCGTATGATGTTCGGCGGGTGTGTAGCATGTTCGTAAGATAAAAGCCGGACGGGCCGGTGTGCGCAAGTGCACACTGCCCGTTCGGCATTGCGGTCATCGGAAGCCCGCCCCTCAGGGGGCGTGGCTTGTGATCATCGCAAGTATGATCTGCCTATGCAAGATAGGCAGATCGTACTTTTTTAAAGTACCTTACAACCATCGCAAGACAAAAGTCTTGAGATGGTTGTAAGGTGTGTGCCCAGCCTTAGGAGATCGGTAAACTTTGTAAAGCACATTAGCATATTTCCCATTAAGTAACCTTAGCTTGACTGTGGCCTCTAAATAGGCATCTCTGTTTTCCAAAGCACCTTTGAAAGAAAATCAATTGCATTCTTGCCAATGTATACAAAGCACATGGTATGTATGCCTAGTGAAATAACAGTAATATCACTATATTGGACTAGAATATTAATAGAATTTAACCACATACATTATTCAAGAAGAGATTTTTATAAAATCATTAAGAACAGATGTGATTCTGCATTTTCTGAAGTCCAGTTACATAACAGCAATCTTTATTATTTTTTTATATTTTGTTATACAAGTTAAACCGGCGCACTAAGGAGAACATTGTTGTAAGCTCTGAGAGTTCAAGTACAGCATCTATCCGTGTCTTTTTATGATGCAACTGGTTCCACTAAAATCAGTTAGATGAACCTTAAAAAAAAGAGCATGCTTACATGCATCCAAACAAATACAAATTTAGAATGAAAAATATGGAAACATTTTTGAAAATTAAAATTCAGCCTTGCTAAAACTTTTTCTTTTGGTTTTTGATAAAGTTGGAAAAGATTATAAACCCTGTCAAGTTTTTATTGTTTAAACTTCATGGCACACTAAGAAAATGTATCAAAACTGGAGCAGGCAGCATCTGGAGCAGTTGCCCATGGCAACCAATCAGCTTCTGTCTTTCATTTTCAAAGCTTAACTGTACAAACTGAAGAGACAAGCTGATTGGTTGCCATGGGCAACTGCTCTAACTTCTGTCTGCTCCGGTTTTGATAATTTTCTCCAAACTGTCAAAGACATTGTGGGTGCTCGGTTAACGATAGTGCCAAAAGCTGCATTTACGCCTATAATTGCCAGAAAGAGGGCTAAGTGCCTGTTCACATGACGTCCGTTTTGTGTGCTGACCTGATCCGTATGCTCCTGCACTCAAAATGCATCCCAATGTATCCCTATGTGTTTTATGGGCTACAGTTCTCACGTGCGCAGTCCGTTCAGGTTACCACAGAAAAATACTGCATGTCACATTTTGTACGGTCAGGAAACGCAAACGCCTCAAAAACGCATAAAGAATGCACTGCACTGCAGCTAACATACTAACAGCCCCACTCCAGCAAAAAAAAAAAAAATTTTTTTTTTTACTGGAACGCATCAAAAACGCGGCCAAAACGCACTGCATCAGTAGCACTGCGTCTGTAGATCCGGGCCTGATCAGGACCTGAAACTCATGTGAACAGGCCCTAAATGGATATGCCTGGTCCTACCTGCATTGAGCACAGGTGTTTGGATGAGGGAAAAGATATGTGTGCTAGATTGTGCAGTCCGTTAACCAGATAAAGCACACCTGATCTAATAGGTATTACTTGCTACATATATTGTGGGGAATTTATCAAAACTGGAGCAGACAGAATCTAGAGCAGTTGCCCATAGTAATCAATCAACATCTCTCTTCAGTTTGCTCAGGTAAGATGTGAAAATGAGACAGAGAAGCTGATTGGTTGCAGTGCAAATCTGCTCCAGATTTAGTCTGCTCCAGTTTTGATAAACTCCCCCCATTGTATATATATTACCTGACTGCTTGAAGAAGGATCATATCAGGTCTAAAACTGTTACTGCTTGTCCCACATGTCCCACATAAACCCTCAGTAAAATTGTTTTATTTACACGTGGCATGTTGACTCTTTTGGTTTATTAACTTATTTACTAAGTTAACATTCACTGTGTGCAGTAATCAATCTTTTGCTATACTGTGTGTGTGTGTGTGT
>NW_017307093.1:529912-552648 GCF_000935625.1 Nanorana parkeri
GTGTGTGTGTGTGTGTGTGTGTGTGTGTGTATGTATGTATATATATATATATATATATCTCTTACTGTATATACATACATTTGCTAATACTGTCACAAGTGGCCACAGGATAACACAATATAAAATTCAAAATATATTAACATAACATAATTCAATATCTATCAAATTACAATTGATCTAAAGCTTTATATTCCAAGCACTAAATTAAAATGATTCATAACACCAATGATCTTCATAAAATAGGTTGGATACATCCCAAAATGTACAGGTTTTGACAGCAGGATATTAACCGTAATACATCAAGTTAATAAGAACACGGCACTGAAGGTTCTAATAAGTCTCAATGCCAAAATCTCACTTGACAGATTGAACTAGACTTTAATTTGTCTTTTATTTAATGTTCTGAACTCCTATAAGAAGTTATTACGGCTTTAAAGCACATTTGCCCAACAGAAACATGTGGAATATTTGATGATAAATTTTAGATACAATGTAATTTTATCAGAAAATAGCCATTTTTTTAAACCTCACAAACAATACATTTCAAGAATGTCAAAAGTTCAAAACCATGCAACAGGCACATTTTAGATGTGCCTGATTTCTTTTTACAGTAAAACCTTGAAATGCAAGCAAAAATAAACAGCTATCAGAGAACTAGATCAAGTAAAGAGTATTTTAATGCAACTTAATTTCCCAGAGATGGCCATTGAACTAAAGTTTAGAGGCTGTGTGCGAGCACCTAACACTTTGCTGAAAATGGTCTGTGTGGTATTTATAAAACGCACACAATAACCCATCTTACATACGGCTAGTTGCACCACTAAGCAGGTCTGAATATATGGAAATGTCACATAGGCCATGGTCCAATAAGTTTAAAAGTGGCTGCACACTTTCTTTTTTGTTATCCTCCAATTTTTTTTTTAGGTATGCAAGCACACAGTAAAAAAGCAATTGTTTTAGGTTCAGTTAAAATAATGTCTTTATTTTCTTAAAGGAGAACTATGAGGTGAGTGCTTTTCACTCACCTCATAGTTCTAGCCGACCTGTGACAATGAGACTGTCACAGGTCGACTCAGTAGATCTGTAAGTGAGTGAACACATACCGGCGTTCGCTCACTTCTCGATCTTGTCACGGCAGAGAGCTATGACAGGGGAGGGGCTGGATTCCCCCCTACCTGCTCCGATCCGCCAGCGCTGACTGGCGGAACGGACGGGGCAGGGGGCGGGTACAGCTGTCTCTGCCTTTAGATAGGCAGAGCCATCCGTCACTCACACTGCTGGGCGGATCCAGACATTATTGTCGGGATCCGCTTCAGCTGCTGCGTCTCAGTATACCCCGAGCAGTAGCTCGCGGTATACTGTGGCATCTCAGTATACCGCGAGCTACAGCTTAGGGTGACGAGAGGACACTAGTTTGTGTCCTCCCGTTACCCTAAGGAGAACTATGGGGAAAAGCCTTAACCCCATAGTTCTCCTTTAAAGGTTGGGAACTATACAGATACAACGATTTGCTTGCACAGGATATCGAGTTAAATTTTAGCAGAAAAATAAAATCCAGGCTTGCCACAAGGGCAGGTAGATATGGATGATAAGCCACACACAGATTGAGCCTACTAAAATTAACTTAAAGCGACAAAAAAACCTCAGCTTTTTACTCCTTATATACATCTACACAATGAACATTCTCCAAAGCCACATTGATTTATGTTTTAAAATAAAGTCTTACTATTTTAATCCCTTTAGAAAGTCTACTGTGCTCGCTCCCGTGGCTCTTCTTTCCAGGCATACTTCCTATCACTTAGTAAGAGCCATGCATGTTGATTCTGGTTATGTGCACATGTTTCTTTGCCTTCAACTCCCATGAGCCAGAGAGGAATCATCTCTCACTGCACACAGCTACCTCCTCCCCCTCCCTCTCCTCACTATACACACTGTGACAGTTTTACTGCTTGTAATTATTAAAACTACTTACATCAGATATACAACAAACATTAAGTTTACAACACTCTACACAGAAAAACAACTTTATTTCAAATATAGGAGCCGTCTCCTCTGTGACTGTGTGACCAGATTCAGCATATGAGCATATGAAGAAAGTATGAGGCTGCTGACAGCTCACATGCTGAATCTCCTCATTAGCAGGTCCCCGCCTCACTCCCTTCTTGGTAAGCCAGGATGAGAGAAATCAAAGAACATATATTAGTGTGGGAGAGATGAAGAAATCCCAGCTACTTGCAGAGTCTAGAAGGGAGGATTTGTAGGCAGAGACTAAGAGGACACGCCCTCAGCATGTTGTAGTCCTTCACATAAACCAGCACAGAGGATGACTACTTTTCATCACACATAGGACCATGGAGAAGAAAAGTAGCCACCCTCTGGCAGGAAGTTGTGGCTGAAGAAGAATAAAATGGATTTTGGTGCATTTAGAGCTGAACATTGGCAAAAAAGGTACACAGTCATTTATTATTTATATAATAGAAGTTATTTTTATTATTTAATTTTTGAGTTTAGTGTCCCTTTAATAGGCATTATTATATATCTGTAAGATGAAAGGAATTGCCATTCATAGCCCCACTCAGCACTGTGTTAGATACTGGAATACATCAAGTTTTTGTGCAATGTTTGAACACTCATGTCTGTGTGTTGCACTACATGAGAATAACAGCCCCATTTGTCATTCTGTGGAAGCTAGAAACACAATCCAAACAACAAAACACTGGCTAGCATATGGAAAGATATTGGTCTATACAGTGGTAACCACGTAAACAAGGGGCCCCTGTGCAGAAATTATATTTGGTCCCAACTTATTAGCAAGTAGGATATGCATTATAGCTCATTGAATTGTGAGATCAAATTATGATCTTTGAGAACGTGCTAATTTCATGGAGTAATTCCACACCAAAATTGTATTTATGTTTGTAAATTGAACATTTTTAAAAGAAACTTATCATTAGATAAAGTAGCAAATAAAGTTCAAATCATGAATTGACCCTAATATGTCACAAAACCATACTACACAGCTCTGCAACACCACATACTGTATTATTACAGCAATTGCCATTACAGCAAATTATTTAAATCACACTTTGATAGCAGATTCCATCAACCACCAATTGCACATTTTATCACCCAGCATAAATATAGACTACAAAGGCACATTATATAACCCAGAAAGAATATAGACTGCAATCGCACATTATATTACACTGCAAGAATATAGACAAGGATAACAAATTTTATTGTCTGAAATATTGGCAAAACCATATTATGTTGCAAAAGAAATTTAGATTGACTAACAACAATATTCAAAAAAGGAGGAGGGAGGAAAGTGGGGCTTTTAAGGCATCAAATCGACAAGTCACAAAAAATGTCAAAGATTGGCTAAAAACATTATTTTATTAATTAGTAATTAATGGATAAAAGAAAGAAATGGCCATGATAAAAACTGGAGAGACAAACATTGAAACCCCCGATATTCACTCCATCCACTCAGTTCCAGATTTGGAGTATATGACACAACGTAATTGATATATAGCATGATAGGAAATATGACACATATAACATTGAATACATTAATTGGAATACATGATGGAATTAAATAACGTCAGTAGTTCATAAAGTCTTAGCTTAGCAAGGGGTGGATCATAGTGAACATTCAACGCATATATCACGCTTCATCAGGTGAGGGGGTAATCTGATGGAATTATAAGAAGTTAGTATAAGTTATCTGACCATATACAATTGCATTATAACCATGGTCATATAGTAACCATATTATTAATAAAATTTATCAATATTCAGTCACCACTATTTTCTCCAAGTTTAGGCCCCTTCATATTCAAACTCCACCAGTCCCTATAAAGTGAAGCCCTCACATATACTTAGCCACCATTAGACTTCCTCCACTCATGGGAAGCTCCTCTAAAATCCTCTAAGGGCCCTCTTACATTAGCTTTCCGTGCATTGGTAGTCAGTGGTTGAAGGCTCCATTATATTGGTGTCATTTGGTGAATGGCTCCTATTTATTGGTGTCAATGGGTAAAGGGCCCCCCATTCATAAGTATCATACACAAACCCAGCCACGGTACTTTCAGTAACAGCACAGCTGATATGTCCTCCACTGGTTCAATACTGCTGACCTCTTGTCTAGTGATTCCATAAAATAATATTGTAATATGTAAGCCTTCAAAATGCCTGTTGACATGAGCCAGAAGACTTATGTTGTCTCAAGCTCAACAAAGTAGTAGGCCATAAATTAAAAAGAGGATATTTACTTTTATTGTTTATATAGTAAAACATCAGAAGACTAAATAGTTCAATGAGGCTGGTGTTCATTGGGTGAACTGACAATGTACACAGCAAACAATATTGCAACTTAACTTAGAGGTCATTAGTTTGTGAGTACTTTGACTCCATCTATGGGCAAGATCTTTATAAACTAAACACATACAGTGTGGGGTCTATTCACAAAGCTGGCGAAGGATCTAACCGTAGCTTCCGCTGAACCTTCGGCTAGCTTCGGCCCCAGGACCCCTTCGGTTCAGTAGAACCAAAGGGCTGCTGTACCGGCTATTCACTATAGCTCGTACAGCTCCCGAAGTCGGCCGAGCGGCTCAGTCGAGCCGAAGGCATCTGACAGCCTGCTTCTGACAGCTGGGCAGAGCCAGCTGTCATCTTACTGCTGGCTCTGGCCACTTGCAGAGAGATCAGCGTCCCTGGTTACCACGTAACCAGGGACGCTGTCATTACACACTGAGAACCCGGCCAGGCCACTATGATATCACAGCGGCCTCTCCGTGTTCTCAGTGTGTAATGACAGATGTCGTTCCTGGTTACCTGCTAGCTCCGCACAATCGTTTTCTAATTATTTTTTCTACTTTTTAAACTATTTTTCTATTCTGCTTGGTTCCACAGAGGGACCGAGCAGAACAGCTGAGCCGAATGCCTATGAGACAAGACCGAAAAGCAGCAAGTAGCCTGCCGGAGGTTCGGCTTAGCCGATCCAGATGTTGGATCGACTGAGTCAAACTACTTCTGCACTTCGGGTCGGCCAAACATGCTGAGCATGTTCGGCCGACCCGAAGCCACGCGAAGCTACACGATGTACGGCTGATTTACCCGAAGCCACCCGATGTAAGGCTGATTCCAGCCGATATATTCATTTTTTCAACAAGACTTGAGCGAGCCTAGTTCAGTAATACCTGACAAAGATCTGGTCAACATGAGAAAGAATGGTAGGGCAAAATATAAAGTCTGCTGTTCTACTACAGTAAAACGTACTGCTGAAATGCATCTTCATTATTTTTTATTATTTTGTAAGCCTTTTTGCATAAAATAGGGGACACTATAGAACATACGATAAAGCACAATGGCACACACAGCAATGCAAGTCTGGGAGAGGTTGCAACACTTCTCTAATCTATTCAAAATTAGAAAAAGTAGTATTTACTACTTTCCCTTTAGTAGAGGTTTTACATGCTAGTGTAGGTTGAACTCGATGGACATGTGTCTTTTTTCAACCTGCCTAATTATGTAAATAAGTTAACTTTCTATTAACATAGAAACTTGGATCCGCTGGGCAAGCATGTTTCTTTTTGAAAGAAAGAAGCGGGACGCTCCCAAATATTTCTCCTAAATATGGTGAGTTGGGGTCATCTGGATGCAGAGACAGTGAAAATAATTTAATGTCTCTTTCTAGCTTACTAATTTAAAAAAAAAGACTGTTTCACAACATATAGAAGGGAATTTATCAAAGCTGGAGCAGCCAAAATCTGGAGCAGCTGTGCAAGGCAACCAATCAGCTTCTTTCTTTCATTTTCAAATCTTAATAAAGATAGAAGCTGATTGGTTGCCATGCCCAGCTGCTCCAGATTTTGGCTGCTTCAGTTTTGATAAATTCCCACCATAATATATAATATTGGACTGGTTTATTTAATTTAAATGTAGAAATGATTACCCTTGACCTAAAATTGTTCGTGTGAGTCTCTTAATTATATGCAGAAGAATTTTAAATGTTTCAATGATTTTTAGTTTCCTTTATTATTTTACATCCCAAAAAATACTTTAAATAATCAAATAGGCTTTATGACAGTCAAACATGTATAAAACCAGCGTTAGTGTGCAAATGTATCCAAGATAAACAGTCCCCGTGAGGCCAATTTGCAGCATTTGTTGTTCCAAGACCGAATAATAATAAAAATGAATCCTTTCTGAAAATTGAAAGCAGCAGACATGATCATCACAACGTTGTGGAGCTTTGTGCATGCCTTAAGCATGTGCTTATATTAGAAAATGACACATGAAATGTATTAAAAATGCATTGGTGAGGGCAGCTCTCACCAAAAGTGTGTTTTGCATACTTTTGCGCATTATGGCACGCCTTGTCTCCTACTATGCCGTCCTCCAGCAATGATGGGTCCAGGAGCCTATCAGCGTTATGTACCCTGCCCCTGCCATCTTTGCTGATGTTTCTTCTGCATCCCATGGCAATCCTCTTTGACCACTGGATGGCCACTAATTATGTATGCATGCAGTAGTTACATTGACCTCAGCATCAGGCTCTGTCATCAGCATGCTGAGAATGAGCCAGGTTGTACACTGCATAGCGCATGCGCTATGATTCTAGCTGGTGTTGACTAATTGTAAACAGTTAGAAAGTGGAGCTAGCTTTCAACTGCTAGCTCCGCCCATTTAAAAAAATCTATATTTATTTTTAAATTTATTCACATTTTAAAATGATTTTTGAAACTTTTTAAACTATTTTCACTGATTTCCTATTCTGCTCGGTACCTCGGAGGTACTGAGCAGAATAGCCGAGCCAAATGCAGCTCGGCGGCATTCGGCTATTCACTCACTGCCGTTCAGCCCCTATGTGAGATGTTGGATCGGCTGAGTCAAAGTCCTTCTGCACTTCGGCTCAGCCGAACATGCAGAGCATGTTCGGCTGACCGATGTACGGCTGAAATTTTTGAATAACCCCCTAAATTTTTCCTGTGTCTTTACCCTCATTTTCTACCCTGAATTCTCTACCAAATTAAACTGCTAATAGCAGCTATTCTTATTATTTTTTAGGACTCATTCACAAGAGCGCAGAGGTCCATACAGTTTCTTGAAGGTCCTTGTTTATGTGCCTGGGAGATGCACATCTGTTAAAAATTAATGACAGGCTAACACACAGCTTTCTATGTGCCCTAGCAGTGATCTGCATTTTTATTGTGCTGAAAAACACAGGGTACCTCATACACTGTGAACATACTGCAGATCTAAAGACAAAAAGCAAATGAAAATCTTCCCAAAGTGAGGGAATTCCCATCTTAGACATTCATCACCAAAACATGTGTAACCATAGTCAGATTCCCTTCACCTCTTGCTCTCATGACATCTTAAAAATGTAAGATTTCCACTTACGTTCTCTTTCTGTGACAGTGGTTACGAGCACAAATAGAGGGGTGAATCTCCCCAGCAGGGACACAGACCACCTTAAAAACTTGTCAGAGGGTCTAACCCTTCCCTACTCTATTCATGACTTTAAAAAATGTTGTTTTGCTTTGCATATGCTTTAATAAAATTCTGCGATGCAGTCTCGCAAAAATAAGCCTCAAATTCAATTGGATAGCTTTCAAAAGAGAACAGTTCACAGGTCAAGTGGAAAGTGATGTGATCCTAAAATATTCAAATAAAACTATCTGGAATGGCAAATGCAAGTATTAAACTAGGATGACACTCAACTAGGATTTAACTCCTGGTACCTTCACGCAAGCAACAATGAAGAGTTCTGTTATAAAAAATATAAGAGATTTAGGAAATGTCCTTTTGTTTTTTGAATATTTGTTGGAAATGATACTAAATGTCATCCTGAAAATCATTTATAACTGCAATTTCTTGAAAACCTTGTAGGAAACGTTTTTAAAAAATCATCATCGTGTATGTTCTTTGCAACAATTTTGTAACGTTGTTTTGCAAATACAAAGGCCTTTTGATGGTTGCATTGTCATTTTGCAACTAAGCAGGGCTATTTGTGTCACCTTATAAGAGGTGCATGCTAGCTAAGCTAATGCTTTTAGAAGGGATAGATCTTTTTTAGCCTTGTTATGTACCCCTTGAGAAAAAACATTTTAGGAAGTAGTGCCAATAGTAAATTAAATATTAAATAAATATAATTAGTTTTTTAGGTGTGTGGAAATGCACCACTAAGAAAGACTCCTTATAGTGCCAATCTGTATACTGTCATTATGGAAAGAGGGTGATGATAAGCAGAAGGATTGTTCACTATAGGCTTTGATGTATGTGGTAAGGAATTTTGTAACAATAATAAAAGAAGATAAACATGTTTATATCAAGTGTGTTTTCTGTAACATGAATAATAAGAGAAAATGTAATACTTACCGTATATACTCGAGTATAAGCCGTCCCGCATATAAGCCGAGGTACCTAATTTTACCACAAAAAACTGTGAAAAAGTATTGACTCGAATATAAGCCGAGGGTGGGAAATGAGGCAGCTACTGGTAAATGTACAAAATGAAGATAGATACCAATAAAATTACATGAATATTTATTTCAAAGAAAAACAATAACTTAGCTCTGTAAGTGAAAAAGGGGGTCAACATTAACAATATGGTATCAAAAATACAATAACTTTAAAAGTACAACAACCTTAGCTCAATCAGCAACCAAAAACCATTTTGACGACACTCCATAACCCATTTACTCAATTCACTCTCTAGAGCCCCATATGAAATCGTTAGACCACGTCGAGCTTTTTTTGCCTTTGGAATCTTTTCCAAGTCAGCTTTCATTTTCCGCCACTCCCTTACTTGTTTTTTTGTCAACACAAAATTCCCTACTTGCAATACTCTTATTGCTTTCTTCTGCTCTTGACACAACCTTAAGTTTTAAAAACCTAACAAAAGGAAATAAGTCCACAGTGATCCATTGGACTAGTGAGGCGGAAGCTGCGTTTTGCAAGCTGAAGCAGACGTTGTGCCAAGAACCAGTCCTCGTAGCCCCGAACTTTTGAGAGGAGTTCTTGGTCCAGACTGATGCTTCAAAACTGGGACTAGGGGCGGTTTTGTCACAGATGGTTGAGGGTGAAGAACACCCAATTGTATATTTGAGCCGGAGGCTCACTCAGGCCGAGAAAAATTATTCCATTGTGGAAAGAGAATGTCTCGCCATCAAATGGGCTCTGGAGACGCTCCGAAGGTTACAACATCAAGAACAGATGTGATCAGCTCCTACATGTAATAATAGAACATCCATCTTTAACCCCTTGCCACTGGCCATTTAGGTGTGCCATGTTGGAGGAGGCCAGGAGGAGGATCTCCCAATTGTGCAATCAAAACTATCAATGACTCCAAAGTGACGATGCAATCAGCTGCACAGGGATAATGTACCAGCTCCTGATTGTCGGTAGTTGACCAAGCACTGTCAATGACTGCTTAGTCACATTTCTGGGGGTGCCCACTGATTTTGACTGCAGAACAAAATTGGGATGCATATATGTGGCGGCTAGGCATTAAGGCTCCTACATGTAATACTAAAACATCTATCTTTAAACCCTTGCTCGTTGGCCATTTAGGTGGGCTGTGACACCAGAGGCCAGTAGGAGAAACTACTGATTATGCAATGACTGTCATTGGCTGAACAGTGATGATATAATCGGCTGCACAGTGTTGATGTATCAGTTCCAAATTGTCAGTATTTGACCACAAGCTGTCCATGGCAGCTCAGTCACAGTTCTGGGGCAGTGATTTAGTGTGACTGCAGAAAAACATTGTGATGAATATATGCATTGACTCTGTACTGTCAAATATTTATCTGAGACTGGCAGGAAGAGGTTAATAATAACCCATCCCACATGAAGCAACTACATGTTTCCACCTGATCTGGGTCTTTTTTGGGTCCACTTAAAACAAAAAATGTGGAAGGCCTATTCCCTCTTTCTCTGTGAATGAGAACGCCACATTAGTGGCCCCAGGGTACTTTCTAGTTGTTTTGGGCCCCAGGCCCCTAGCTACAACAACCAACATTCATTTAAACACAGGCTCAGTCTCTGAAAGTGAGACCTTCCCCCAGGACAACCTCCACAGTCCATAGGCTGGATTTCACTAGCTCCCTCTACATACAGTATATGTTATGGATCACTATCTCGTTATCCCAGGCATAACCTATAAGTGTTATATACAGCACTCTCCCCGCAAGGACAGAGCAAACACAAAGTTTCCCATCCCTCACTGCACAGGTGCAAACCACATTTCTCTCTGTCTTTTCCTCATCCCAGCACAGAATAAAGAATGTGGTGCTCAAATGAGTGGAACACAAATTTTACTCCAAATTATGGTAATTCAGCAGAAAAAAAAAAAAAAGATGGTTTCTTTTCTTCTCCAACAAAGTGGTAATATATTCCATATTTTGCATTATCAGACTTGACTCTTTTCACTTTGGCAGGCACTTAATTAGCTTCCAAGGACAGGTGTAGTAATTCTCTGTTTTGACTTCTCCCATTCTATAGGGTATTTCTTCCCAGTGAGGTACTCACGACTCATGGCACAGCATACTTTATGGCCCATTGTGACAGCCAGCCACACACTCCATGGGACAGACACCTCTCCCTCATGATTTACACCTCCTCTAACCCCACTCACCTTCTTTTTAACCCCACAAGGCACAATGATTAACAGGTATGTTTCTTGGAATCCAAAGGGCAGGACCTAGCCATAAGTGACTTAACCCCATGTAACACACTTAAAACCAAGCTTAAACAACTCACTGTAAACAAATTGTAAGAAGCACTACTTGCCCATATCAATCATTTTATGACAGATCGATTGTTTTCAGTAGGGATGAGCCGAACACCCCCGTGTTCGGTTCTAATTCGAACTTTCGAACATGGAAAAAGTTCTAATTCGAACTTATAACTCAATGTAAGTCTATGGGGGTAGAACTCAGAAAATTAAATGTGCCCATTTTGAAGCCGTATATGCAATTTATTGGCCATAAAAAGTGTATGGGGATCCGGGTACTGCCCTGAGGTACATGTGTCAAAGAAAAAAACACTTTTAAAAAATACTATTTTTAAAGGAGCAGTTATTTAACAACACTTAAAATGAAACATTAAAAATGAAAAATGCATTTAAATATGGTGCCTGGGGGGTCCCCTTTCACTGCCTGTAAAGTGGTGCATCTGTAAGATGTATAGAACCTGCTGAAGCAAAAATTACATTTATAAAGAAAAAAATTACATTTCAATTGCCGGTAACAGTGTATTGGTAATTTAGTGATGCTCTAATATATAGAACTCTAATATATACAGAAGTATGATATACAGAAATCTGATATACAGAAATCTGATATATAGAGCTCCAAATACATGTGTCAAAGAAAAAAACACTTTTAAAAAATACTATTTTTAAAGGAGCAGTTATTTAACAACACTTAAAATGAAACATTAAAAATGAAAAATGCATTTAAATATGGTGCCTGGGGGGTCCCCTTTCACTGCCTGTAAAGTGGTGCATCTGTAAGATGTATAGAACCTGCTGAAGCAAAAATTACATTTATAAAGAAAAAAATTACATTTCAATTGCCGGTAACAGTGTATTGGTAATTTAGTGATGCTCTAATATATAGAACTCTAATATATACAGAAGTATGATATACAGAAATCTGATATACAGAAATCTGATATATAGAGCTCCAATATATAGAAGTCTAGTATATAGAACTCTAATATATACAAAAGTCTGATATACAGAAGTCTGATATATAGAGCTCTAATATATAGAACTCTAAAATATACAGAAGTCTGTATTATATTATATATATTATATGTAATTTAATATATACAGAAGTCTGATATATAGAGCTCTAATATATAGAACTCTAATATATATCTAACTCTGATATAACTCTCTATAAACTCTGCTATAACTCTATATAAACTCTGCTATAACTATCTATAACTCTCTATAACCCTGCTATAACTCTCTATCTCTCTCAATAAATCTGCTGTCACTAACCCTGCTAGAACTCTCTTTCTTTTTATCTCCTACAACACACTACATAGAGATGTGGTGTAAACAGCCTTATATAGTGTGCTGCAGGGACTTAGCTGTGAGACATGATTGAGCAGAGTCATCATGACTTTGCCCAATCATGACTCTAAATGTGTACTGAGCCCTGATTGGCACAGTCTTGCACCTGACCTGTGGTCAGGTGCAAGACTGTAGCCAATTACAGTTTCGGAGGGTGCAGTGCATTGTGAGATGTTCCGCGGTCGAACAGAACGTGAACATCCCGCAATGTTCGGCGTTCCGCGTACGCTAGAACAGGCTATGTTCGATTCGAACATGCAGCCCATCACTAGTTTTCAGCACAAACAATGTGTACTGTTAGATTCTGTTGTAGGCTCCTCCTGACAGAGAAGTTTCAGACACTGGATTGGGTAAGTATGGTGGTGCATGGGTTAATACAGTGCTAGGAATAAGGTTATGTATTAGATTAGTGTTAGGGTTTGGGGTTAGGGTGAGGGTTAAGCAATAGTGTTAAATGACACATTTAAAGCTAAGCTCCTGATAAACAGCAAAATACACCAAAAACATTAATACTTCTGTCTATTCAGTTCTAAGATTAGGACCACTCTGTCTGTTGCATTTTCACTTTACAAGTTCCCTCCCCATCTCACCCCCACCCTGTGACTGCACAGTGAAAGGAAAATCAGCCAACTGATAAGATTAGCCCTCTGCCAATCTGCTCACTCCTCCTATCAGAATGCTCCTTGCACTGTAGCACATCTGATTGACTTTTTGCTGTCTCCCCCACCCCCAATCCCCTCCTCTAATCACTGTTATATAGACTGTACACTTGACTGCAAGAGACTGATACCAAGTAGAATTTAGGCATTACGCAGGTTTCTGTAAAAATACCTTTAACGATGCATTAATGATTACAGAGCTGCATTAATTTGCATCTTTTATATCTGCCTATTAAGCTTTAAGGTATGACAATATGAGTAATTCCCACATAACTGTCATGCAGAAACATGGGAAAACCCCAGAAACTGTGTCAGCTACATCAATAGATTTACATTTTAAAATATTTTCCACAATTTTAGGGAACAGATTATGCTAAATATTATCCTGCACTGTGTGTAAAGCCTAGGTTTACTCATCACATATAGTCAAGATTATACCAGGAAAATTAATGATTAAAAATAGTATTGCAAAGAAACTTTACTGTTTAGACTAGTTGCTAAAAAGGCATTTAGCAGATTAAAGTGTAAGTCCATCTCCAGATCTTTTCCTTTTCTCATTTATTTATTTAAATAGATTCCTTAAGCCATTCTGATAGTAGAATAGCAAATTTCTGTGCTGTGCTCACCTTCTCCTCCCTGCTGTGCTGCAGATCAATTCTCTTTTAATCCCTAGCAACAGCCCAACTTCCAAATTGTACAGGTTGTCATGGCCACACCACTTGTAGTCTAAAGGAGTACAGGAGGCACCTTCAGCATGCATTCCACATTTATTGTGAGCATTTGGCACCCTGGGGTGCTGTGATGCATGCTCAGATTTAAAGTCCCAGAGCAACGTCATATATCACAACTGTGACACTTGTGTGCCCCACTTACACCACTTACAGAGCAGATGCAGGATTGAAAGACTGATAAGAGCCCATTACTGCAACTTTGAAGTAGTTTTAAATGTACTAAAAGGGTACAATTTAGTTAGTGATAGCAGGAATATGTGTATGTAGTAGGAGGGAACCAGAATAAGTGTTGTTTGTGGATCCTAAAATTAGGTTTAAAGTTGGCCTTTCATGATTTCAAATCTCCAGCATATAAGTATTTCAAAATGCGATTCTATTGTATTAACTTCACATACCTGAAGTAGCTTTTAGTGTTTTCTGCTTCTCCCGAATGCTGAGCTGTTTTGATTGGGCAAAGCTCTGACATTTTTAGGTAGTTATGGAGCGTGCTATGAAACTCATTTAAGTGCTATAAAAACCTGCCCCAAAAGCTTGCAATGGATTGAAGTGTCTTCTTGCTAGATTTGGCCTGTTTTTTTAATTCTCAGGTATCTTCCCGGAAGGATGGTGATGTTACACCCAATGATGCGTAAGATAAGAGCTATGTAAGTTTTTCTTTACAGATAACTTTTGGACCTGCTATTAGCAGGCTATTTACACAGTGAGAGGGTGTCAGGGCATTATACAGTATATGGGCCTTGCATTGAACTGCAAGGTCTGATTTAAACAATATCACACAATAAACATTTTACAGAAATTTCATGTAATAGCAGAAAGAATATGCTAGGGATATTCAAGCCATATTTTTCTGTTTCATATCAATTGGATTTATTGCATTTGTAGCATCCCCCTAACAGCGATATCCCAGCACAGGATAACACTACCGGTGGTTCTTAGGGGGTGATCTACAGTAAATTAATTAACGGATATCTCCCTGTACTTTCTCTATAAGAAACCTATATTATGAATCCACAGCCCTCCACCACACCTTGAGTACTAGGGTCGGTTGCTATGGGTTATCGTAACTCTGAAATCTTCTTGTCCCAGAATAAATTCACTTGCTTCTTCCCATCTGCACATACCGCCCTTTCAGGTGATCGACTGAAGTGAGGTCCAGACTGTAGATATGATGCTTGAAACTTTTATTGTAGAACTTCAGGAAGAGAGGAAGAGGGTTAGGATCATACAGGCAGACATAGACTCCATGGCTTTACAGAGTGTGGTTACTGTCACCATGCACAGCAGGTAGAACATCAATACTTCAGGTAGAAGTTACTGATCCTTGTCTTCAGTAGCAACCACTGGATCTGCTGCTATTAGGCTCCAGGATCATCGCATGACTAGCCCCCAGGCTTCAGGCCTAGCCATCTCAGACAATCCATGCCAGCCTCCCCACATGCTGGGCCTGAGGGAGGAAGAGAGAGCTCACATGGTCCACCCTAAGTATTTATCTCCTCCCACAGCACCACTGGCCATCATTTAACAGTGATTGGCTGGAGAGGGATATCTACCCTTAGCAATCCCTCACTGGTTGCTCTGTTCTGTGACCAGGACACACCCTGCAGTACACCTAGCAGCAGACAGATGGCAAACAATGACAGACTGTTTAGGGCAAACCAAATTAACCCAGGCTACAAATCAACATCAGACTGCATACAATCTGACAATCATTAAATGTAATAGCACTGTCTCCAGTAGGGTGCTACACAATATTTTTCCATTTTGGAGTCTGCCTAAGTACCTCAGCCAAAATCTTTGAAGTTGATATTTTACTAGACTTTGTTTAAGTTTACACCTGAAAACATTTCCAAAACCTCAACACACTCATTGTTGTGTGGTGCTAAATAATTGCACTTGCACAAACAGTCTCCACCGCCCAACATGATGGACCCACAGATCCAGACAAGAGATGTGCAACTAATGAAATATCTACTTGCTAGAATCCATATTATTTTTCAGGGCTACTAGCTAGGCCTTAAGAGTTACTCACCACCAGTTGCCCCAGCTAAACCCTACCATGCCCTGGCCTTAACGCCGCCCCTAAACACACCGTCTTAAATTATCTTATGAAATTACACTGTTAAATGTTTTATTCAGAATTAAGTTACAATAATAAATATTAACAAAAACTTTAACATTAACATAAAGCAATGTAAACATAAAGGAAAATGCAGAAATGGCACCAGCTATAGAGGACTACAACTCCCAGCTACACTTTATACAGAAATGCAGATTAATTCTATCAGTTATAGAGGAGTACAAACATGTCACAGAGCACACAGAACATAGGCACATAGATGAAAGTATCACCTTTCTGTCTGAATGTTCTCCCGGTGGAAACACCAGGCAGCAGGGAGAGGCGGCGGGCCCTGTACTGAGGTAGCTGCTCGCTGACCGAGGCCCCATAGTGTGTCTGCAGACTGCTCTGCAGTACAATTATGTACTTTCACCTCCTGGCCTTCTCCCGGCTCCTTCCTCACTGCTATCCAAAAGAATAGACTGGAGTACCTGCTTGCAGAGCTCAAAAGATGTGCATGACCTATTGCAGATTAGTCTCCCCCTTCTGAGAAATAGCAGTGTGGAGAACAAAGCAAAAATGACAGCACCAGGCCATTAGCTCAGGCGGACTTGTGCTGTCATGGCAACAGGCACACCTATAGCTAGACAGGCAACTATGTTCCAGCTCACGGTCCCGCCTGCTAGCACATGCGCAGTAGAGAGCAGGAATCTATGGCAACAGGAGACGCCGGCTTATAATATACACAGACGCGTCTCTGTCACCTGTCAAAACAAAGACACGATTGCCGCCGGAGCCGCTTGTGGGAGGACAGAGCAGGAGGAAACTGAAAGTGCAGTGTGAAGAGTGAGGAGAGAAGGGAGCGAACAGATGGAATTTGATCTTCCACTGGACTCGTGCCTGACACGCCCTCACTTTTTATGATATCTACTAATCTGTTCAATTGTATATTCTTTGTTCATGTGCATATGACAAACAAAGATTGAGATAGCAAGTTAATTCATACCAGTGCTTTGTGAAAAGCGTGTTCATTTAATATTTCACTTGAAAGTTAGTCATTGTAATTCTATATATTCTAGATTTTTCTTTCAAGTTATAGTTAAAGGGTTAATTCACCTTTTTGCCCATACATTCCAGCATCCCCAGTGCATAAAAAAACTAGTCAGATTTTGAAAAAGAATGGGGGGTCTCAGCTGCCATTGGGAAGTGCGGGATCCTTTGTGCGTCTCTGTGTCTTTAAGGGGGTTGGGCTTCCTCCTGACAAACCTGCACCCAATTTTATCTTCTGCCCCATGTGCTCCAAGATGGAGGCTCTGATAGTTGAGTTTTACTAAGGTGCCCATTCCGTGTGCACCTTACTGTAAAGCTGGTGACGAATTGATGAGTGCATTTGTCATCTGTTTTGCTTGTTCTACACCACATACGACCCATATATAATGCTGGTTCAACTCCTGTGAACTGACAACATTTGACACTCATATAGTTAACACCTGTCCAAGGCTTTATGGTACCAGAGTGATCAGATTATGTAAATTAAAAAAGCATGATTTCAAATTTTGTACACTACCTTTCATGTTGGGCAATCAACATCTGACTTGACACAATTCATGACACTCTAAATGCTGGGTTATGTTCCCTGCTCTCATTTTAACATAGGAAGCCACTTGGATTGCAGTGATTAAATGGATTTACCATTAGAGAATAGATCTAGCTAATTGTGACTAACTTTTACCACACTGAAAGATTTTACTCTTGTTGATTTTTTTAAATACTAGCAGTGAGAAAATGGAAATCTCTAATAAGGAGTAAGAAAAAAGGCCTCCGTCCTTGGGGTCCAGTTAAATGTTTTAGACTTTGCTCCTACACAGGAGTTAGCATTCTTGTTACTGTATGTATGAAGGAGACAAAAAAGTAAATTTACTGAATTAAAATTTGTATAGCTTCAAAATATTTTTCATTTATCAAATAAACTTGGTGAGGTTTATTTATTTTTCCTTTCCTTTTTTTATTCTTTGTTCTTTTTATTTTTCCTTTTTTTTAATTTATTAACTAAATCTATTCCTTTTAGGGTTCAGAAAACTAAAATGTTTGAACATACAGTAGATGTGGCATCACATGATTGTATAAATAAATAATTTTAAATCATGTTTCATTTTGTTATGTTGTTCTAATAATGGAGTTTCAGTTTCAGATATTCTGTTAAACATCTTGTAAACCCAAATCAAGTAATCTCTTAATCTCTTTTGTTCTACAGAGAATACATAATCTCTTTAAACCCTTTTTAAAACACATTCTGATGCTACGAGTAAAAAACTGAGATGCATAATTTGCCTTTATCATGAAACAAAATTGATTCTTAAGGCCCCATTCACACCTGACCGTTTTGTAGCGCGTCCTACGCTCGATGAACGCTCTACAAAACGGTCAAAAAAATAAATAGCATTGTAGTCAATGGTATCGTTCCCACCTGTCCGTATTTCCGCCCGTCCCGAACGCACTACAAAACGGCCCACGCATGAAAAGGTCCCGGAGCGTTTTTGCTGCGTATTGGTCCGTTTTGTAGGGCGTTTTCCATTTGGATACTGCCAAGTAGCCTTTGGAATCGCGCGACGGTCGCGCAACTTTTTTACCGCGAATCGCGGTAAAAAAAACGCGTGACGGTCGCGCGACAGACGCGCATATTACAATACGCATAGGTGTGAATGGGGCCTTAGGGCATGCACTCTTCTATAGTATAAATACAAACAGACAAAATGTGTTTTCTGATCTTCCTTCATTTTTCACAGCATTTGGACTTTTATTAGCCATTCATATAAATACATTAAGGTGGATCTACCACAGCTAAGTGTAACCACAAATCATATAGTTATGGCAGTGAAATCTAAGATATTTATTTTTGGGACATATTAATAAGTGGGAATTTGCAAATTCAAGTAATTTTTGAGCAACAGCAATTTTTCTATTGGTTCATGTAATGGTATTAAGCTAGACTGTCTTTTCCTAACTGCTAATTCTGATTTTTGCAATGGGTAGTTTCTTGTATTTTAAGAATGTTTACTCTTTTTTATATCTGGATTTTATCTGGATTATATCTGGATTATATCACCAGGAAACTAGTAGTCAATGTGCCTGCACAAGACTTTCTCTTGGCAATATTGTCTTGAGAAAATTATCTTATATTCTATGCAATCTACAGAAAAGTTATAATTAAATGAGTTTCTAGTTTGACCAGTGTTAGTTTTAAAACTATAAGACTTAATGTCAATAAATAGTACACATTTTATTCTATAATTACTAGCATATATTTATTAATGTATCTTTACTGTACATCTATTAGCATAGCAAAGTTATTTACAAATTAACATAATTCTTATTTTGCACTTTTTTGAGATGTGTCACTAAAATAATTTTAAAAAAATGGAAATTTATCAACCTGAAGTTGCAAATAACTAATTTTTACACCACCTTCTCTGTGACCAAAAACATGGAAGTGCCCAGCATCACTGGTCTGGTGGTTTGAAAAGGATCATCCCTTCTTGGACTAATTACGCAATGTAAAATATATACAGGGCTCATATCAGCTCAGTATAGGGCACATGTGCTTGACACCCCCTAGTCATGATGGTACCCATAAGGCTGATGTGCCAGGCTGGTATCACTCAGGGGAGGGTGGGTCTGTACATCAATCTGATGGGACTGAATACATTGAATTGGCAGGGAACCAGCTTTTTAAAGCATTATTTATTTATAGTTGCTATAATGTCACCATAAAGTGTCAGAGCAATATATGTCAGGTGAAAGTTTCGTACTACCTAAATTATAGACTTTCCCCTGATTCAGGATGCCTGAACCCCTCTATTTTGTACATTGTAACTCATAAACATCTTGACTAACATCAAGTACCACAGGTAGCAAATGATGGACATTGATGAGCTTAAGGGAAGACCTTTTCAGACCTACTAGTTTGCATGGCTGTTAATAATATAAATTACATCAAAAGAAAGATGCATATGAAGTGAGAATTGCTGCAGTATCATGTTTCCACTTATCCTCCATCTACCATGCATAATGCTTCTAAGGTACGATTTTCCCTAGATGTCATGAAATAGCCACTTTATTGCTTCACACTCCATTTCTCCAGCCAGCTGCCTTTTATTTTGGTCGTCATGGTACAGAACAAAACGACCTTGTCGCCATTTATAGTCTTTCCCCTCTAATTTTCTAAAATTTTGGTTTCTTGGCTTGACTGAAACATGTCATGCTACAATGCCTTTCCAATATCTTCCTTAGTCACACTTCTTTTGAGCAGAGATGAACATAGAAATGAGCTATGACTCGGTACATTGCACAAGTTATAATTTTTGTGGTAAAGTCAGAATAAACAGGGCATTTGCTAAAATGTACATTTATAAATGGTTGGTAATCACCTGATCAATAATAACACATGGAACTAGATACAAAAGGCAGCTGTGCTTAAAACATAGCATATTGTTCTATAAAAAACAAATAAACACAACAAAAAATGTCTATAATACCAATCAAAGTCAATGTTACATAGTTAGTCAGGTTGAAAAAAAAAGACACCAGTCCATCGAGTTCAACTTATAGAGATATAAAAAAAAATTACAAAAAAGAAGAAAAGCCTAAAACAGAGCTCTATACCCACAGTTACCCACTGTTGATCCAGAGGAAGGCAAATAAAAACCCCTATAAAGCATTGTTCTATTTGCTCCAACGGGGGAAAAATTCCTTCCCGATTCCATAGGGTAACCGTATATTCCCATATTCCCTGGATCAACAATCTCTGATGCTTAAAGGAGAACTATGGGGTCAGTGTTTTTCCCCATAGTTCTCCTTAGGGTAACGGGAGGACACAAAGTAGCGTACTCCCGTTACCCTAAGCTCAGTATACCGCGAGCTACAGCTCGCGGTATACTGAGACGCCGCAGCCGGAGCGGATCCCGACGTAGATGACGGGATCCGCCCAGCTGCGTGAGTGACAGCTGGCTCTGCCTACCTAGAGGCAGAGCCAGCTGTACCCGCCCCCTCCCCGTCCGTTCCGCCAGTCAGCGCTGGCAGATCGGAGCGGGGAGAGGGGAATCCAGCCCTCCCCCTGTCACGGCAGAGAGCCGTGACAGGATCGAGAGGTGAGCAAACCTGGTATGTGTTCGCTCACCTCCCGATCTACTGAGCCGACCTGTGACAGTCTCATTGTCACAGGTCGGCTAGAACTATGAGGTGAGTGGAAATCACTCATCTCATAGTTCTCCTTTAATATAGCTATAAGAACTCAATATCCAATAATATTCTGTGCATTTAGGAATACATACAATGTGACACCCATATAGCGGCATAGGACCTTGGGAAACATGCTACCCGTTGACTTTTAACTGCCATTTTACTTTTACCATCTGCTCTCAGATGGACAGATGTATGAAAGTGATAGGTCTTCTAAGCTGCATCAGCCTATACTGACATACAAACTTGCTTTAAGTGTCCTTTTACAAAGTACATATGCTCCACAATAAGCACATATCAGGAAGCCTTTCATAAACCAGTTAAAATAAATGTGTGAAAAAGCTCCACTCTATTCCAACTAAGTACCAGCTTTTCTCAAGCAATTTTAGGAACTCTTCTGACTTGCTGTTGGTATGAAAGACTGATTAGCATCAAGATATTAAGTATGACTGCTGAATCTTACACAGCCTGCAAAATAATGAACACACTCATTTAACAAACAGCTATTCCAGTTAGTAAAGATGAGTAAAATATCAAAATGAACACATAGGAAGTTATTAAGTAATCAATACTTTTTTAATATAATAATGAGTTGGGAGCTTGGACAGCCCTTCTACTCAAAGGATTGATTGACAATTGAATTTCCATATTAAATCCCAACTCCATTTATATGGACTTCTGGACAGGTAGGAGTGTGGGACTATTGAGCATAATCTGGTGTCCTGTTAGAGAAGGGGTCCCTATTTCTCTCAAAGTGTATCTAAAGCAAAGAACATATACCATACATTATACTTCCTGTCTTAGGGTGATGCTCACTAATTGTACTGTATCCATGCAGGGGTAGCGTTGCCACCTTACGTGATGCAGTCATAAACAATTCCCAGAGTTAATTATCCTGCAAAAATGCATTTACATTTGTTCTGTGTGAATGGATGCCAAAACTAATGGTATTATCATGCATTCTTTCCAGGTCAAATGTAATATCAGGCAAATATCACATTATAGACACTAGTCGAGGTGCATAGGAAATAAATACAGCTCCATTGTGGTCATAATGCGGTATTTTCCTGATATTATATTTGACCTGAAAATAAAACATGTTAATAACATTAGTTTTTGCCTCCATTGACACAGAATTAATGTACATACAATTTTTCAGGAGGAATGGCTATGTGTATTGTTTATAAATACCCCGCAAAGTGTGTTAGGACTACAGAACAATTCCCTTTCTCCTCATAGCCATAACACGGGGAGGTGTTCTGTAATTCACAAAAAATAGCTGTGAAAGCTGATATCATTGTTTGACATTTCAATTCAGTGGACACAAAAGACACTGTCAGGATCAACAGGTTTTGTTCTGTACTTTCAGAAAAACACCTAACACCACACACTGAAGGTCTGGTATGCTTGTTTTTGGGTTTAGTTGTAATGTCTCAGACTCTCACATCCCAATTATATGGAATACCAACCAACGGGCATTATAACATGGACAGAATTAACATAAGCATTATTTGCAGCTGGCATGCATTTCCTTACAAATGTATACTTAACAAGAAATAAAAAAGAAGATTCAGTGCTTATCCTATTATGTCTTTTTAAAAGCAAAAGAACAAAATTTAAAGCAATCTCCTGATCAACTGAACACGTTCTATTATTTTGCGAACCTGTACAACCTATACTGAAACAGATTGTTTAAGGTTCCTCTTTGCAGCTGGCAAAAGAGGTGTGGTATCCTTGCTGTTGTCAGATTTCATGTGGAATATTCATTTGTGCCAGTTACACTTTAAATGTTTATTGCTTCACAGAACAAACCTACTGGACTAATGATTCAGCATTAGTGTGCTCTTACAGAACACATATATGCTCTCATGCAAAGCACAATATCATGATATTAGTGGATGGTAGATAGATTTCTTGATTTATTACAATTTTATGGTTTTATTAATAAAATTGTAGTG
>NW_017307093.1:552663-561898 GCF_000935625.1 Nanorana parkeri
AGACTATAAGAGATGCATTCCTTCATAAATAATATGTTAGTACAAAAATCTTATTTTGCCTACAATATTTAGCCAGTAGGGCATGAGAATGTGTGCTACATTTGCATTATTAACCTGTTCAATTTTTCACTATCAAAGCAACAGCAGGAATTTTATATGAAACTGTTCCTGCCGAAAATGAATGAAGAGGACATAAGATCCATCAAAAACAACAAATGTGATGTTTTAAATTATTTGATCACTGTAACTTTATTTCATAACAGTTAACGGTTACCTCATTAGCAGGTTGATTGCTATTGTGGCTGGTGTTCATGAATGCATTCTAATAGAAGAGACCTACAGGTATAATTCAGGAAAAGCTCTTAGGAACAGCTTTTTGTGCACTTTTAGTTGAGGATATATTTGGAATCAATTTTTATTTGAAGTGAACATGCGCCCAAACTATGTTTATTAAAATGTTTACATACTCTGAACATTAAAGTACTTAAAACAAGCTCCCATTTACCTCTGTAGCTTTAGGTATTGTGGAGAGATTTTTTACAAAACTCTGAAATGAGGGACTGACAATATTTCCCCTTTCCTGCTGCATATCCCTATTCTTAGAAGATAATTTCTAAGAATTGTACACCATTCTTAGAACTCAAGTCTTTTGTTCTATTGGCCTTTGATGATAAGGCACTCATACATAAGGACAAGGACACCTCAAAGGATAGCCAAAAGTACAATCACCTTCAAGCAATCAATCCCTACATATTTTAAACAAGCATTAAATTACCTAATAACAAGCCCCCAGTCACCTCTGCAGCTGTTGACATTGTGGAGAGATTTACCTTCAAGAAGTGAAAATCACTGTTTTTATCTTTACTTTCTATGAAGAGCAGATTCTTGGCAGCCTGCCAGCCTTCTAATGTTGACACATTGATCTTTAAGAATCCTAAGGATAAATTACTTTACACTACATGCAGCTTCAGTGGTCAGGGATGACTTGTTTTAAAGTTATTTTTACCGTCTCCCCACCCTGCTCGGAGCTAGCGCTACATCAGAAGGCACACAGTGGGGAGGAGAGAAGCTGGGATACACTGAATTTTCCAAAAGTTCCTTTTTTGGCCGAAATGTTTCAGCGGCTGAAATGTTGGTGCACCCTTAATTCTGACAGCTGAAGCCCTGCTCAGCTAACAATTTCCACCAAGATTTTTGAGCAAAAAATGTTTTTATGGAAAAATCGACTTTTGTAAAGCTGGATGGTGCTGGTAGGGCCACCAGATTGCATTTTGGCCAAACAGAACATGTGAGTGGTAATAACAGATGCAAGTATAGCATACAAAGGAGCTGATAATTTTTCACTTGCATGCCTCTCTTTGTAGATTATTCAGAGACAGATTTTACTGCTATTGGAAGATAGTCAAATATGAAGTCCACATTACTTTTAAGGGCACCAATATGTAGTACCACAACTGCCATGACATAATGATGCCTGGCTATATAGCTGGAGAGTACTGCAAGACACCACCTGTGACTGTGAGTCATCTGAATGTACAAATACCAAATATCCTCTCAATTGCAGTGTTAGTCTTTAGAATTTTAGTATTGTAACAGATCTCAGCTGCTGTCTTGGATTTGATAGAAAAGTCAGCAGCCAATTACCATATTTGACATTTCCTGAAAGACAAATTTATCAGTCAGCTTTGCGTATGCCATAATAGGAAAATGATTTAAAAAGATGAATTTAAAAAGAAAAACAAATACAAAAAAAGTTTCACTTCCTTACTACACACCCCTCTGGCTTATGTGACATTCTACATTTCTTATGGAAAGCTGACATAGGAAGTGGCCGTGTACCACACACCTGGGGGTATTGCACTGTACCATGCACAAGCCAGAGACTTTCCATATGTTGGTGCTCAGAATAGAAATTTAATTTGAAATACCTGTACTCTATTGTGCATGTGTTTTTAGACCTGTTGCTTTGCTTGATGCATTTTTAGATAAAATATCGACACATGCAACCATCTATCAGAACATATGACACATACGCAGCATCAACTGGATATTTGCCACACGCAGCAAACTAGGGCTTCACTATTTATATTGAACATGAGCGTACAAACAGAATAGGTACATGAATCAAAACTGTAGTTTCACGTAGAGCTGTATGTACACATGGGCTTGCAATGCCTAAACAAAATCCTACTCTTGTTTATTTGCTTTGGTAAGTTAGCCCCAGCCACAGTTATATGCTCTGGAAGTTCCTTTACAGAAAATTGTATTTTACCAATATACCAAGCCACGGCACAGTATTAAATCAGTTATATTAAGATTATGTGAAGCTCCCTCAAATGAGCTGGAGCATCTTTAAAAAATAATTCCCAGAATGCACCTGGGAGATGGAAGCAAGTCACACTTATTTTTAAATGCAGTAACAGAAAGCAAATGTCATGGATTATTAATTGTTTGAGCCAATCTGTTTCTGTGAAGCGATGCCTGCTGGGATGACACTGATGCTTTTGCTTTTTTACATTCCATTTCCAAGGAGATAAGGAAATATTAGCTGCTAATAGGTTAACCTTGTTGAATTATAAATACCATCCTTCAAAAGCATTTATTCCTTTTTAGATCTGTACAATACAATAGAAGCAATAATGAATGATGCAACAATGGCTGATAGTTTAAATGGTGATTATTTAAGCAATACTCTCTTAAATGTACCACAAAGTGAAGTTTTGATAAATTAATGCATTGTAAATGGGTCTGAAATGTCAGTTCCCTCAACTGGCCATTGTAGAAAATAGTCGAGATAAGTGAATATTAAAATGCTACACAGCCAGGTTGCCTGAGTAGCTCCCAAGAAACTGGGATTAGAAAAAGGTCTTAAAGCCACCCACGTCCACCCTCCCTGTGAAAGAAACCGTTTTTGGATTATAGGCATATAAGTTTGTGGCAAGAGAGCCATTAGAATGTAAGCCTGTGTGCCCTTTACCATTGGGCATATTCTTCAAGAGGTTGATTAAAATAAAAAAAGAGCCCCCAATCACTTTTGCACAAGATCTATTCTTCATCCGAAAAACTAGATTTACATTTTGGGAGAATCCCAAGAGTATCAGTGTGGATTTACTAAAGGCTAATAGGCTGTTCACTCAGCAAGGGAATTTACACCTTGAAGCAAAATCTGTCCTTAGATTAGTGGATATGATGAAAATTTACTTTGCATAGAATATCCAATCATAGACAAGGGACAAAACAGTGTTTTTCTTGCACATGACTGGATGATTGCCAGCAGAGCTTTACTTTACCAACTTAGCTAAGGGGAAAATTCCCTTGCAAAGTGTAAACTCACTTCCAAAGTAAAAACATATTTTCCTTCAGTAAATCAACCTTGACTTGGTAAAAGTATGACTGATGGTCCTCTATCTTCCCCATCCTTCAATGAATCCCCTTGTCAATGAAAAAGGTTTCAAGCTTCAATTTGAGCAAAGGTTTTGGTAGGAACTGATTTTTATTTAAAGGAAAAAAAATAGGTTAAAAAAGAATAGAGATAGGCTGAAAGTCACACGTCTGGTGGTAAATGTACAAATGAACATTAAAGCATGTCCACAAACATTATTACATATTGGTCTCCATTTCAAACAGAACTTTCAGATCTGCAATTGATGTTTTGAATCTAGATAGACTTAATTTGTTTACAATTTTGTTTTTCACAATTTAAACCTGCACTGCTGTATATTTTATACATAAAACAATAAATCAATAATCACATATATGTATTAGTAGTTGAAGTATTTACTTTGCATGCTATTTACCTCATGAGCTTTACAAAAAACAAAAAAACAGCAGTTCTTGAGTAAGAGGTGCATGTACCTAAACTGTAAATTATAGAAAATTAAAACACTCTTTGGAACTATATAGGGTTAAGAATATTGTTCGGACATAAATATGGGATCTGCCAATAAATACTTGTCTGTGAAGGTATCAGGTTATGTCGGGCAGGAGTTTAGACTTTCTAGGCTTCACTGGCATGTCTCCCAACTTTCTGAGATGAGAAAGAAAGACACCAGTACAATGTGTTTAGGCAATAGACACATTCCTGTCATGCCCCAGTTATGGGGACCATTAAGAATTTATATCCCAAAAATGATTGGTTAACCACCTGCTGTCCGGCTGTTGTAATTAAATGGCCAGACAGCGGCTTCTTGGATGTGGGTGGGCGTTTTTAAACGCCCCTTCCCGCCCCGTTCGTGCTCGCCGCTAGGGCGGGACATCAGCTTGAAATGTAAACAGCCAGTGATGGCTGTTTACATATAAGTGTTAGGACGTCTGTAGAGATGCCCGATCACTTTGTAATATGGGTGCGGGTGTGCGCCCCCCCTCAGTTGCAGCCGCTGCTGGCAATCCCGAGCTCCACTGTGCCCGGCGTGTGCCCGGGACCAGCACAGCAGCTCTGTGACCGGAGATCAAATGGAGTTCAGTACATGAGCTCCTCCTCCTCACCGGAATATAGGAAGTGATGTGTATTACATCACTTCTGCATTCCTCTGTCACTCTCCAGAACAGAAGCCGGAGAGAAGCTGCTGAAGCAGATCTCTGCTTCATCAGCTTCTCTGGGGGTCCCTAGGTGGCATTAGGGGTCTTAGAAACCCCTGATGTCTCCATAAAGAAGACCTGTCACTGCAAATTGGCTATCACATAGGGGACTTTTTAGCCCCCCTATGTGAGAGCAATAAAGTTAAGTGGGAAAAAAAAGGTTGAAAAAATTAAAATTAAAAAAAATTTAAGTCACATATAAAAGCAATTTTAAGAAAAAAGTCTCCCGCCCCCACATACACATTCAAACATGCGTCGAGTGCGCCTACGTGTGAAAACAATTGCATCCATTGCGCCACACATGTTACATATTGCCACGAATGTCACAGTGAGAGCAATAATTGTAGGGCCATCAATCAATGATAACACTAAACTGATAAGCGATAACCACTTTTAAAGCGTCGCCTATGGCCAATTTCGGGTATGGTAGTTTTTTGCGATTTCTCGGGCACACGCAATTTTAAAACTTGACATGTTTGGTCTCTATTTACCTGACGTGACCCCGTCTTTTATATTCTACCATAAATTTGGGTAATAATAAATGTTTTATAACATAACGTAGGGAGAACAGGTTTTTTTTCCAACATTTTTGGTACTTTTTTTCATTACATAGTAAAAAATAAAAGGTTTTAGTGCAGAATAGATTGGTGCAGAATTGGTAGTTAAATAGAACATTTGCATAGATATCTGTTCATCAGACGAAAAAGAGGGACAACTGAGGAAGAAAGGGGGACAGAAGGATTTGGTTCCAAATGAGGCACAGTTCTTCCAAATGAGGGAAAGTTGGGAGGTATGCACTGGTTGCATACTTTTTAGAGATCAAGAACTCTCTAGGCAACACAGCTAAAATCAGGGTGACTGAACAATGGAGCTGAACTCCAGACAGATAGCTAAATAGACAGATGGAATGCACATATGAGAGTTGTTATACCTGCAAAATGATTTGTATTTATGTCCATACAGTTCCGAGCTTTACAAAGCTCTGACACACTGGGCAAGGCTAGAGATCTGATTTTTCTATAACACCTAAAGGTCTTGTCCCACCCCTTTCTCCCTCAGCTTATGACTGAACAGTGAAAGGAAAAGTAGCAGACTAATAAGCTCATATTCCTGTCACTCTGCTCTCCCCACATATTAACTATTCTATGTTCCTTGTTAGCACATTAACTGATAGGTTTCTTGTACTGCTTTTACTCTCCCACTCTTCTCTCTGCTGTATAGGGGTTTCGGGAGACTGATATCAACTCAAATTAAGGTATTTACACTTAAAATCTGTATTTCCAATGCATTTAAACATATACATATTTAAAGATGTTATAAAGAAGTCCTAAAGTCACAGTCAGGACTGCATTGTTGCCCTAATGCAGGGGTGGGTAACTCCGGCCCTCCAAGTCCCATGAGGCATTGCAAGACTGACAGTTATAGGCATGACTCTCTGAGGCAGAAGCATGTTGGGATTTGTAGTTAAAACATAGCTGGAGGGCCGAGTTGCCCACCCCTGCCCTAAAGGGACAGAAATTGAAATTACTGCCAATGAGTAATAGGACTTGGTTGCATAGTGTGTTTGGTTAGGTGAAATACATTCTAAGTATGGAACATCAGAGCCAAGAACTGCAATTTGGGTTTATTTGACCATGCATATCTGTTGGATGCTAATAACCTGATCACTTAGCAATGTCTCAGCTTTCTCGTAGGTACAGAGATATCCATGATTAAATCATATATGAGTGTATAGGTATGTATTCTTAGCAGACAACCACACTCATATATGCATACATTTTAGGCAGCCTTATAACTTTGTATGAGGTTGCGTAGAGATGTCTCCAATAGGCATGGCAACATAAATAAAGGAGTGAAATTGAGAAGTATAACTGCTAATGTTTCAATAGATGTGAGTTGCCCAGTTATCCTAATTATAGTCATATATGATAGCTAGTCTGTGGATGACCTGCAGCCACCCTTGTGCAAGTTTATGCCACTGTCTTACAAACAATTATTTGGCAGTTGGATTGTATGATTGCCATCTCATTTCTAGGTCACCTTTATTCATATATTATTCCATTTATGAACACGTAACTGCAGTCTTTCTAACCTCTCCGTTCATGTCATCTGATGACAATTCTAGTGCATGATCAAGCCAGATATGACAATACAATGTGTCCACACTTAATGTTATGCCAATAACAATCAATGGTTGATGTTATCAGACACATACATTTGATTCTCAATCATTTGATTTCAACTGGAAACTATATTTTATTTTCTTGAGCCTCAAAACAAATGTAAAATGCATCAATGAGGTCCCAGGTAGGCATACGCTTTGAGTTTGAGTCTAGCATTTGCTTGAGGTGAAACCAGCCTGTTCATGGCTTGCAGATCCACTGAACTACTATGGCAAATCGTTCACCCAAGGGGGGAAGTACAGAGCAGTCATAGTGATAGTGTATGGGAGGCTGTTGCAGAGAAAGCATAGAGAAAGCTTACAAACTACATAGAGAAAGATGAAGTCCAGGTTGGAAACTGTACTTCATTTCTGATTGCTATCTCTTTGGACAATTACCCCCTTTGCTGCTTTTGTGCTCTTTTATTGTGGGATTATTTTTCTTAAATTTGGATTTGTAGTTAATTTAGGTCAGTGGCAAATTTTAGCAGCTGCCCTGTCCATTGCAACATTTTTTGAGGCAAGAATTGCCTCAAAAAATTAGCTTTTGTTTCAGGGTGGGCAGTATGTTTGTGTTTTCATTTATTTTGGGAGTTATCTTTTATTTTAAGTTGATATAGCCATTATTTTCAGCAATACTTACCTTCAAAAATGGGTGGTTTTGTTTTAGGTGGTATTACTTGCAGGCATAGGCATCTCTACACGGGGGCAATTGCCCCCCTAGGTTATTCCTTGACCCCCCCCTCCCCTTTAAAACGTCCGCTGCCGTACAGCTTTACTGTACGGCAGCATGCCCCACTTGCGGGAGCAGCTACATGGTCTGCATCTCCGACGGATGCAGACCGCAGAGCTGCTCCAGTCAGCTCCGGCCGTAGCTCTGTCAGTTCTGAGCTCTGGCCGAATGATGGATCTAGTGCAGACCTTACTAATGATCACTGCTAGATCACCAGGGACGATGATGTGCCAGGTTTTCTGCAGCAGGAATCCCTAATCTGCCGTTTACATGCAGCAACTGTCACCCATTCAAGTTAATGATCGGGTGACAGCCGCTGCATGTACACGCCTGCATACCGCATGTAATTTTATGTGATTTGATTACATGCAGATACAAAAACAATCACTATCTCTGGATAAATAATTGTGTATCCAGGGATAGTGACAGATTCCTAACTGCATGTAATCCTTTCACATATGATTACATGCGGTGTGCAGGCGTGTACCTGCATCGGCTGTCACCCGATCATTAATTTGAATGGGTGACAGTTGCCGCTTGTAACATATGCAGACATTAAAACTGGTACTGTATATAGTAGCGGCCCCCACGAGACTAAAAAATGTGTCCAGTGACCCCCGACTAAATTGAGTTTGAGACCCCTGCTGTATGGGCTCCTCGGCAGTTGGCAACCACTTGTATCTTCCTCCGCCCACCCCAGCTGCTATTGGCTAAGTGGGAGAGTGCAGCACTGCCATTGGCTACTCATGTATTTTAGCAGAGTAGGGACAGAGAAGACGCATCAAGGCTGCTTGGGGCTTCACATGGGAGAAACATCGATTTTCTGTGGTCAGATGGAAAAAGTGGCCCAGGTGGAGATTCCTCCATCCACACAATTAAGTGTAGATGGAGGAATCTGTTGCACCTTTTCCATCTGACCACAGAAAATCTGCAGAATCTGCAGATAATTGTAAGGTGTATGGCCAGCTTTAGGTCCGGCACTTGCTGGGGACCTTGTGGCAGCCTTCTGGGGAGCCATGCAATGCCTGCTTACAGCGCTTCTGCCACCCGCACATCTCCCCTTACTAAGACCCTCCCCAACCCTCCTGAAAAGCTCTGCCCAAGACATTAGGCCCAGAGTAGAGCAGCAGCACAGAGTATGTGGCAAATGTATATACTATTATTCTGCATTGCTCTATGTTTTGCTGGGATTTGTAGTCCTCTATAGCTGATGGTATTATTCCGCAAGGCTGCATAATGTGTTGCTGATAATTGTAGGCTTCTATAGCCGGTGCCATCCTGCATTGCTGTATAATGTACTGCTGGGTTTTGTAGTCCTCTATAGCTGATGGTATTATTCCGCACGGCTGCATAATGTGTTGCTGAGAATTGTAGGCTTCTATAGCCAGTGCCATCCTGCATTGCTGTATAATGTACTGCTGGGATTTGTAGTCCCTCTACAGCCGGTGGTATTTTGCTTTTCTGTATAATGTATTGCTGTGATTTGTAGTCCTCTATCGCTGTGTAACATAGGTGATTATTTACACAGCCCTGGTGTTTGCTGAAATCGCTTTAAACTAAAAAGAAAAGCTTTTGAGAGTTTTCCTCTCTTTCTCATGTCTGAAGCAATACCTGAGGCAGAAAGAAAAACTCTTGAAAGCTTTGAGTATTAGGCTAGTACAATAAAAAGGTATAATCGCATACCGCATTACTCTCGTATTTTGTGATCTTATTTATATATACTTCTTTAGTTTTTTTCAGTGGTATTTAGTGGTGAAAATTAT
>NW_017307093.1:564818-582015 GCF_000935625.1 Nanorana parkeri
TGTATCAAATGTGTGCGGGGGGCTTAGAAGGGGGGTGAAGTGTATTATGTGTGTGGGGGGAGTTTATTATTTATTTGTGTGGGGGGGTTGTATTTTTCTGTGTGTATATTAGGCCCCATTCACACCTATATTTCAGGTGCGATTAGAGATTCCTGTGTCACAAACTTGGGTTTTCTGCAGCAGGAATCCCTAATCTGCCGTTTACATGCAGCAACTGTCACCCATTCAAGTTAATGATCGGGTGACAGCCGCTGCATGTACACGCCTGCATACCGCATGTAATTTTATGTGATTTGATTACATGCAGATACAAAAACAATCACTATCTCTGGATAAATAATTGTGTATCCAGGGATAGTGACAGATTCCTAACTGCATGTAATCCTTTCACATATGATTACATGCGGTGTGCAGGCGTGTACCTGCATCGGCTGTCACCCGATCATTAATTTGAATGGGTGACAGTTGCCGCTTGTAACATATGCAGACATTAAAACTGGTACTGTATATAGTAGCGGCCCCCACGAGACTAAAAAATGTGTCCAGTGACCCCCGACTAAATTGAGTTTGAGACCCCTGCTGTATGGGCTCCTCGGCAGTTGGCAACCACTTGTATCTTCCTCCGCCCACCCCAGCTGCTATTGGCTAAGTGGGAGAGTGCAGCACTGCCATTGGCTACTCATGTATTTTAGCAGAGTAGGGACAGAGAAGACGCATCAAGGCTGCTTGGGGCTTCACATGGGAGAAACATCGATTTTCTGTGGTCAGATGGAAAAAGTGGCCCAGGTGGAGATTCCTCCATCCACACAATTAAGTGTAGATGGAGGAATCTGTTGCACCTTTTCCATCTGACCACAGAAAATCTGCAGAATCTGCAGATAATTGTAAGGTGTATGGCCAGCTTTAGGTCCGGCACTTGCTGGGGACCTTGTGGCAGCCTTCTGGGGAGCCATGCAATGCCTGCTTACAGCGCTTCTGCCACCCGCACATCTCCCCTTACTAAGACCCTCCCCAACCCTCCTGAAAAGCTCTGCCCAAGACATTAGGCCCAGAGTAGAGCAGCAGCACAGAGTATGTGGCAAATGTATATACTATTATTCTGCATTGCTCTATGTTTTGCTGGGATTTGTAGTCCTCTATAGCTGATGGTATTATTCCGCAAGGCTGCATAATGTGTTGCTGATAATTGTAGGCTTCTATAGCCGGTGCCATCCTGCATTGCTGTATAATGTACTGCTGGGTTTTGTAGTCCTCTATAGCTGATGGTATTATTCCGCACGGCTGCATAATGTGTTGCTGAGAATTGTAGGCTTCTATAGCCAGTGCCATCCTGCATTGCTGTATAATGTACTGCTGGGATTTGTAGTCCCTCTACAGCCGGTGGTATTTTGCTTTTCTGTATAATGTATTGCTGTGATTTGTAGTCCTCTATCGCTGTGTAACATAGGTGATTATTTACACAGCCCTGGTGTTTGCTGAAATCGCTTTAAACTAAAAAGAAAAGCTTTTGAGAGTTTTCCTCTCTTTCTCATGTCTGAAGCAATACCTGAGGCAGAAAGAAAAACTCTTGAAAGCTTTGAGTATTAGGCTAGTACAATAAAAAGGTATAATCGCATACCGCATTACTCTCGTATTTTGTGATCTTATTTATATATACTTCTTTAGTTTTTTTCAGTGGTATTTAGTGGTGAAAATTATTAGTGCCCCCCCCCCCCCGTTTTGACTGTGGTATCTTATGTGCCCACCTATATATTGTTCCTAGAGTCGCCACTGCTTGCAGGATATAATTTATTCTGGGGATATACTGGTTTTTATTTTCTACTGATTGGGCCCTTTTAGGTGAACTTTTTTTCAGAGGTGGTATTTTGAGGTTTTCATTTTATTTTGGGTGAGGTTCTTGATTATCATTGCAAGTAGATAGGGCTTTTCTTTTCCTTTTGGGGTGCTCAAAACACAGCATCATTTTTGTTGCTAATCTGTTCCTTTTGCTTGCAACACACTGCTGCATCTTTAAAGGAAAAAAAACCACATAACTAACAGCAAAATTATTCATATTACGCATATTCACTAACCAATTTTGCACTGCTGTGTCATTCATGATGTAGAAAAACACTATCTGTGCTATATATCTCTAGTACGTTTGGGGATAAAAATTGCTATTTAAATTTGTCTTGCTACTGGCCAATTTTACACTGCTGTGTCATTTTTAGTAAAACCTGTCAGTTCTCATCTTCTCCAGTACATTTTGGCCAATTTTTCCTTATTAAAACATCCTGCTGCTGGCCAATTTTACACGGCTGCATCCTCTGATGTCACTTAATTCTTAATGAGAGTTTTAAAGAAACTAGTATACTTTAAAAAAATATATAAAGTACAACCCCAGAGTCAGATAATGTTTAAACATGTAAGTGACACAATAATAATAATAATAATAATACTATTAATAATAATATGTGTGGTTTCCCTTAAAATGCCACCCAGACCACTATCCAAGCATGCAGTCTTGGTGGCCTTTGTGTACCAGACCAGACCACATGCCTTTCAACACTGGGGTTTACCTTACAAGGGGGGGGGAGCAAAAACCAACATTGAGAGCCTCTTCCCTTTTTTTAATGATCACATCTCAACGGCAACAAATCAGATTGGACTGCCACTGTATGTAGGCCAAGCTAATTGTAAAATAAAAATCAATTCCACAGCCTAATATGCCCTGCCAGTGTGCACTGTTGCTGAGACTGTCTGTCACTATCATACTGTTTCGTAACACCACAGGTAGCATTTTTATCCCCCAAGCATGTTTTCGTAAATAATTACCGTAGTGTTTTTTAAATTTTCCCCTCAAAGCCACATTTGCTTGCCTATTTTCTTAAAATTGACCAGAATGTAACATCAAGATTTGCCTATAGACATCAATGGGCACCAGAGCTAAATTTGGGGTCCTCAGACTTCACACTTGGTTCGTCTACCTTCCCATGAACCGAAACCAGGCACATTTGCTCATCTCTAGTCCCAGGCATATACCACACAATTTAGCAGCTAACAATGTAAAAAAGAGTTAACCATTCCATTCAAAATTTACAAAACCACACATTTGTTTTATATTTTTGATGTGCTTCAGTCCATAACTAGTGGCAATTTGAATTCAGGTGGACCTTAGAGCAATCATTATGTTTAATCCAGCATTCAATATTATTACTTCTGCATTATTTAAAGCCTAATTGTTATCACAAAAATAAGAACAGCAAAACAACATTTCACAGACACAGTACATGTCAAATGAACCAAAAACATCTAATTCCAGCATAACACCATCTGGAAAAGGCAATTTCACTGCACTAATCATTAATCTTTTATTTTTCACAATAATATAACTTTTTCTGATCAAATGATTAGCCTGGGATTTCAGTTAGAAGAACCTAATGTGTTGTACATGGTGTACACTTAGCAGATCTGCTTCAGATGGGATAAACAGCAAGGCACTGCCACATTTTTCTTGTTTCCCTGACAACCAACATGAAAGCTTCAGCTCAACATGAGCATTTCCATATTTCCCTCACAATTCTTATCAACAGATTAGGTAAATTTAGGAAAATCGAATAAGGATATCACAGATGTCTTTAACCATGCAATATTTTAGGGGTTTAAAAAACGAATTGCAAAACAAATTGACTTACTGTTTATCTACAATATAATATTAAAACTGAGTTTGATGCTCAGGTACAGACTAATGCACACATAAGCACTGGTGCACAGATTTGAGCACACCACCCTGTAGCATGTAGGATTTCTCTAGTGGGACAATAAATACTTTGCTATTACTGGATACATATTGGACGTTCAGGTCGAATGGTGTTTCCCTGAATATTATTTGCATCACTAAACAAAGTGTTTAATAACAAAGAGTGCAAAGTTTTTTTGGAGTGGCAATAGAGATAAAAATAGGGTAGAAAGCCAAATGAGATACAAATTTCATCACCCCTAGCAAGCAGGTCTCGCTTGCAGAAAATGTTTTTGTACACAGATCCAGATGAAATGGTTGTCTTGTGTCACAAAATGAACAGATGGTGTTTTGGTAATATTGCTAATAAAAATCCACAAATCCAGTGTGGAAGACCATTGGCATTTCTTTAATCCAAATGGGAGCCTCTAAGTCCAACCAATTTTTAGGGCCTTCTATTTGCCTACCTCAATGTTAGTATATAAACTGTAAACATAATTCATGAGATGTGAGAGTGAAGTTGCAGAGATGGTGTGTTTTAAAGTGGCTCTGTCACTGAGTTAAACAAAATCTAAAATGTAAAAAAGCCCAAATCTGCAAAAAAAAAAAGGATTTATACTCACCTACACCACTGCTAGATCCTTATCTTTACATCTGACACTTCTGGAAGTATCAGGTGCTTTAGTCCTCCGCTCTGCATTTTGGTTCCATTCGCTGTCCCCTATGTCAATATTGTGTCCTGTAGTGATGTAGGGGTTGACAAGAGGAACCACAGAATGCAAACAACAACCAGGCACCTGCCTCTCCTAAAAGTGTGTCCAATGTGAGTGAGGCTTTTCCTGTACAAAGGAATAAAGATCAGAGAAACAGGGGAGGTGGGGGTGGGACAAAACCAAAACAAACAATGAATAAGCTGCCTATAGTATAAAAAAAAATAACCTTCTCCCTGGTTGAAAAAAACAACTTGCAAATATTGTTAGACTTATTTTGAATACTTGTCTAATCAGCTGTAAATTTAGCATCTCTATTAAAGGGTTATTAAACCCTGGCATGTTTTTGTATATATTTTGCATATATATTGCATATATTTACCGGACGTATTTTTGGCTACGTCGGGTAAATAGACACCAAACATGTCAAGTCTTGAAATTGCACGCGCCCCCGCGAAATCGCAGAAAACGACCACACCCAAAATTGCCCATAGGCGACGCTTTAAACGATTTTACCGCTCATCGGTTTAGTGTTATCAGTGATTAATGGCCCTAAAATTGTTGCTCTCATTCCGACGATAGCCAATTCACATGACAGGTCCTCTTAATAGAGACATCAGGGGGACCCCCAGAGAAGCTGATGAAGTAGAGACGCCCTCCTGCTCCTATAAGGCTGCCGTCCGGCCGTTCACGAATGGCTATGGACGGCAAGTGGTTAAAATCTTTTTTTCTTATAAGGCCATCCCTGCTCTGGTCAAGCAAACACAGGCAGGAATAAAAATACTACCTCAATACTCTTCCTAGGCAAGAAAGAAGTCCTAAACAATACATCAACACCACCTTGTAACTATGCATAAATAAAAAAGACTTCCTTGTAAGATAAGGCCAGCAGTTCAGACACTTACATCAAACAATGCAGAGGCATACTTCGAACAAGAGGCAGAAAGATGGTCAACATTAACAAATGAAAGCTGAGTGCCCCAAATTTTAAAAAAACGTCCTATCAATATAAAAAACTAAAAAAAATCCAAAAGAAATTAAATCCCCCAAAACACCACTACTGAAACAAAGTACACTTTTTTTTAAAGAAAGCCTTTGTGCAAAAAAAGCAGTTTAACATGTCAAAATAATAAACAATATACTCCAAAGAAATGCAAACATCGAAATATCGGCACCTAAAACAAAATCCCTTTTTTCTTTTTTTAAAAAGAAGCCTTTCAGTAAAAAAATAAAAAATGGCACTCACCTTGCAGAGATAATGGGTACAAGGAATGCCATTTTGTAGGTGAGTGTAAAGAGGCAAAGATAAGAATATCTCTAATAGGTTATTAAACCCATTTCTGAAGAACATAGAAAACTAGACTGACACGGACAAATAGGATAGCAGACCCTCTGTACTATCTGCATGTTGGAGAGGATGTGAGCCCTTAAAAAGGCTAAGGCACACATGCTAGATCTTTACCAGATCACCCCTTAAGAGTGATGGACTTTCCTAGTGGGTGTACGAAACTGTGGCCCTCAGATAAACATATACAGATTGTAGCTGACCAGGTATTCAGTCAACCGGCAGTATCAGAAACAGGGGGAGACAAAAGGTCAGGGTGAGTGTGCAAACAAGCATATTCAGATACAAGTCAGTAACTGAAGAAACAGGAACAAATTGACCACAGGAACTAACATGCACTGTGGCCTGGGACTAGGAAATGAACCTATTGCTTAGGAAACAGGTGTTGGGTCTGAGCACAACTAAATAGTGAGGTTGACTGCCTTGGCAGGGACTGGCTGTGTACCCTGGTCCAGATCCAGCCATTTTCCACCTGCCATTACTGCAAAGTTTTTTGTATTATTTTTTTAACATTATTTATAGATTCACTATATAACATTTACTATTTCCCATTTTTATTTTTCCTCATAAGGCTTTCCTTGCCCTGGCCAAACATACATGGGAATGGACAGAAAGGTTTGTAAGCATTAACATTTTTTACCAGCAATCTTATCCATGGACCACTGGGTGTCAAGTATGTACCGGTGGCTGGAGGTGGCCCAATATGTGCTTGAGGTACTAACCTGCCCTGCTGCACGTTTTATGTCAGAGAGGGCCTTCAGCACAGTGGGGGGATTTGTGATGCTGACTTGTAGTAACCTGGGGTGAGGCTGTGGGTGTTTTGGGTGAACAGCGTTTTTACACTTTTCATAGAAACAGCTCTTGAATGGTCAGAGACAACTGTCTTATGCATTATATTCTCCCCAAGCCTAAAGTTATACTCAAATAAAACATAAAGGTAAACTATTGAACATAAAGCTAAAATTGACTATTGAAGAGCTATCAACCAATTGTTGCAGACAGATACTGATCCTTAACCAGTTGTATGCCCTGGGCATGCTACACAGGCCCCAAAAAAACGTAATCAAAGAACACAAGCCATGTGAAGTACATCCTGTTCTTCTGCCCTGCTGCCGCTTCTCCATTTTGCACTTGCCAGCATTTACCAGCTTTCAAAATAATAGCTGGGAGTTGTTGTGTGAATACAGCAGCTGTAGAACATGTAAACATGTACATGTTTACAGCTTTTTGTGAAAAAATTAGAAAGTAGAAAGAAGACCATAGGAAAATGCTGACGCTTCCCTGTACTGTAGGCGCACCCTGACAAATGTTCTTTTTCAAAATTACATCTTTATTTTTCTAAAATGCAACATGGATTTAAACATTAAATAATGAGTCTCCTTGCCCAGTATCTAAGTCTGAAATTCACATTGTGCCTTGAGTTGCTGCATTCTATTACAATATATCTGCCTTACAAGAACAATGTTTCTTCCTTTTCATTGTTGGCTAAGACACAACTTCAGTGGAAATTATGCTGTCAACTACCAATAAAATTATCATTTATCCCAATGCCATTAGCTAACACATTTTCCTAAGATATTTTCCATCGCAACACTTCCTAGATTTGTGTAGGTAAAAAAGGTAGAATTAAGTTTAACCTGTAACATATTTTCCCTAAATTTCTATTCAGAAAGCAGTCTCACTGCTGATGAACTGATGATGACACCGCAGTATGCCAGGGGCTAACATTTTCTTCACCCTTATGGTTATTGCCATTATTTTACTGTATTGATGATATGTACACTTATTTTGATCATTCTTCTTTTGTTTGAGTGTGTTTTTAGGTTGCTATATGTTTATTTTAAGCTTTAATGATTTTTGATAATGGTATTGTAGAATAACTGAATTTCAGTATTGAATCAGTTCTGAATGATGGGATCAGGATAAATGAGAATCATGCTCTTTACACTTTAATTGATTTATTTTCTCTTGGCACTTTAGGGAGTTCAGACATGGGTCTGGTTTTACATGGAAATGTAGTTATTTTAGTATGTAAAGATTATTTTGAGCAAGTAGCATATATTGGAGTAGATGTGTTGATTCACAAAGGGATTTGCTTTTTGATTATTTTACGGGCCAAGATAACATGAACTGTATTCTTAATTCAGTTAGTTCCTGATGGATTAGAAAATTATAACATTAAATTAAATATTTATATATTTGGGTCTGTTCAGCATTTTTAGGGAAGTGGTTAATAAAGAGAATGAAATTATAGAAAAAGAAAAGCTTTACAAACACTGATTTATTTAAATGTTGGTGTAGTCTGAGTAGGAAAATTAATTATCTTTGCAGAAACACTGTGAAGGTCCAGTTACGTAAAATGTCCCTAGCATTTTCCCTTTTATCACTGACATTAGACATTACTGTCATCTGTGTTTTCATCATAGTGGAGCCAACAATAATTTCTGACAGACCAGCAGCAATAGGCGTTGCTGTCAATGGGCTGAACCATGGGTATCATTAAACCACAGCACCCTGGGCACATACTGCAGGTCTCCTGCTGGGTTCCCTGACTCTAGCAACACCCGTTCAGCCTGATGGAATAGCTAAATAAGTAGCAAACAAATATCCGCAACTATACCAACCATCCTCATGATAGACTTGCTGTCCTGTTTTTGAACACTTTATATCAAATACTGACATTTACAACTGTTTTAATTGGCCTTATTTGCAGCATGCAACAAACCTCCAAAACCAATCAGAATACAGTTTAGCAAAGTGAGATCACTGATAGATAAAATACGATTTATGTGTATCAACTACTGTACTTTGCTCTTTACTAAAGGCAGTTAATTTTATTATAGTTATAAGTGTAAACCATTAAAGCTGAATTCTAGATAAATACAGGCTGCAGGAGGTCCACAATGACCTGTACTGCGAAGAAGTGTGTTGAATAATGGTGCCAACCAGACTGTGGACATCTAGAGGCAGAAACACTGAATATTGTAGCAAAAGTTGCTTTTGTTATTTTATGTTTTAATTAAATATTCATTTTATTTTGTTGCTTTAGGCTAGAGTTCTGCTTTAAAGGGTTACATTTTACTCAACTTGAAAACTTAAACTTGATCTTAATCTAGAAAACTCTGCTTGTAATGACAGTGCTGCATTCCCAGACACACCCATTGATACAGTGGAAAAAGAGATAAAAGCACAGGACAGGTTTCAAAAAGTACCCTCCCAGTAATCCTGTAAGGTGAACCCTGAATTCCTGCTGTGGGAAAATAAAAAGAAGTTAATTAAAAGGGTTTTTTTTTTAGCACAACTGCAGTGTGATGGTTAGCATCAGTATTCCTGTGATTAGGTTCACTTATTGCCTGGAATTGTGTTTTAAATCTATTTCTACTCCCTTGAAGGTGTCTTCAATCAGATACATCAAATTCCCAAAACATGGTAAGTGTTATCAGCTAATTATTTCTCAGTTATGTGTACAGTAATTCTCATAAACAGAGGGACTCTGCAGATTAGGTAAAATGGAAGTAGTAAAGTTTGTAGTTCAAAGAATATCTATCAAGTAGCAGCTGCTGGCAGTGATAGGATAAGGTCCTCTAGTACCCAACATAAAAATGCCAAAATACACCCCCTGGTTTGTGCAGTTCTCTGTATGTATTTTTCCACAATCACCCCTTTGCAGCTTGTTTTATTACCCGTGAGTCAGTATCCTATACCTTCGAATTACAAATGAAGATGACTTTAAATACCTTAAATCAGTAAATGTGTGTCTCTCATACATAATCTGAATGCTTTATATATGGGACCCTTAATGTCACATTAAATAGCTGCATTTACATTTACATTTAGATGAGCTTTATTATTTTTCCACATTATAAATATTTACTAGATCTTTTTTCTTCACATAAACAGTACAAATCATGGATCAATATATTTAAAGAGACTATACCAAAAGCTGCTAACAGGTATAAAGTGCAGGAACCCAGCAGCAGCTTTCAGTATCCTATTCAGTATACTAGTATGTTGAACTGTTTTGGTCAGGCAAGGCTTCAACACCTTCTCAGTGCTTAAAGTGATACTAAACTCAGGAGATACCTCTTAAAAATGCATTCATTAACTATTTACAAAAATGTACCTTATTTGTGTATAACTCAGCTGTAAATCCTCAAATTATCTCTGAATCTCTGATGACACTGTCCTTCCTTCTGGAGGGTGGCTACATTTGTTTCCCCTGGTCACTGTGTATGCTGTAAAGTACCCACCACTCCAAACTTGCTCCCTGACTCGACAATGTACAATCTTAACCCCTTCATGAGTGAGCTAGTTTTCAGTTTCTGTTCATAAACAACTGACACTTTTTACATTTTTGCTGTGTGATTCTTCCACAGCAGTAATATACTTTCTTACTAAATGTACCCACACATATTAAATATTGTTTTTTAGAGGACAGATAGGTACATGTTTAATTTATATAACCCTAACGCCTCACTTAGTTTAAATAAAATATTTAAAACATGAGGGGAAAAAACTAGAAGAAAATACTTTTTTTCACAAGTTTTGATTATTATTTTTTTTAGAATGTTTTATAATAATTATAGTATAAAAATATATTTATATATAATTTTTATTTTTCTAATTTTTTTACACTTTATTTTTTTTTAGACTTTGTAAAAAACAAACAAACGTTTTTTGTCAGTTTATATCAAGCAGTCACTACCACTGCTTGATAAATTAACTTTTTACATTTTTGGCTATTATTAGGCTGCTCCAAACTTAGGGACAGCTAATAACCTTAGAGACAGATGCAGGCAGCATGTCAGATTCAGATCTCACTAAAGGTCTTTGATCATGCCTAGACGATCAGAAGTGATACATTTCAGGCACAGAGATACATAGGGGTTGATTTACTAACCTTATAAACACACCACGAACATGTATACACCTCTGTAGTGTGTTCCCTCCCAGCATGATCTATGGGTGGAATCTAAACACCTTTGTAGTGTGTACACACCCAGCAGGTGTGTTGTGCAAAGCCCTGCCCTGAATTGCAAGGTGATGTTGTGTAAATTAGCTCTACATTGTGTTGCTTGCGTTGATGAATGCAGGAATGTAAATGCATGAGCTAACCATTTTTGTCTAAACTGTGAAGCAGCATTATATATGCATCATGTGCATGATTTTTCCATATATGGCATTAGTGGAAATATGCTTATAGAGACTTTTTGGTTGATAAATACGCTTTGCTGTGTAAAAATCACACGCACCTGGTGTGTGCGTGTGTTTAGGTTAGTAAATCACCCCCATAGTATCTCTGTGTCTGAAATTTATCATAAACATCCGGCTATCGAGCTGTCAAAATGAATAGCAGAGAGGTGAGTCACTCTGCTACCTCTCAGCTATTTTCAGCTGTCAAATACGGAAATGCTATTTAGCAATCCAATATTTGTATGTAACGGCTTCATTCTTTCATTAATGAAAGAAAGAAGCTTTTACAAAAGCTTAACTATTTCATTAATGAATGCCTCAATATTGAGACATTCATTTATGACTGGTAACTGCTGAGAATCAGCGGTTATCGGCATTACAGAGCCTTAAATAACTTGACATGTACAGTGTACGTGGCCAGTCATATAGGCACTACTTGGCGGGACGTACAGTGTACGTCTCCCGTCACAAGGGGCTAATACAAATTAGTAAACTAAAAGTGAGATTGTAGTCTATCCTAGGAGCGAGCTTGGAGCGGTGGCTACTTTACAGCATACAAATGGACCATGGAGAACAAAAGTAGCCACCCATCAGAAGGAAGGACAGTGTCCGCTCCAATTCAGAGAGGATTTTAAGATCTACAGCTGAGTTATACACAAATAAACTACATTTGTGTCAATGGTTAAGGTACCTGAATGCATTTTAAAGATTTTACTCCTGACTTTAGTGTCACTTTCAGTCTGTCTGCCCCCTGCCACATCCCTTAAATTCTTATTGTCCAGTGAGGCAGGCTACTGTAGTGATGGGCCAATAGGAATATCAGGGGGATGGGGTTAAAAGTTGCTGAAAGTGCCAGAGCCTTTTAAAAAAAAAGAGAAATCAGCCTACTGACTCACATGAAAAGTATCAGTATTCAGATAGCTCACCACTGCCCCAGCAACAATCCAAAAGGCTATTGGTTTATGGTGATATTCTAAACAAACCCTCTTCCACAATCCAGGGAAAGTTGGCAACCATGTGACACCCATTCATGTATAATATAAAGGTAACAGACATATCCAAAAGAAAAGTGGATCCGATAACAACAAACAGCTTCACACCCTCATGACATGTATAAAAATGATTTATCCTTTATTGATACAAATAGGTAGTACAAATAAGTAATGTACTGTATCAATAAAGGAAAATGTTATACATTAACGACGGTGTAAGGTTGTTTGGGGTGCTCATATGCATATTCATTTTTTTTACATATATGTTTAAGACGATTTGGTGGGAGCAGCTCCCGTAATATTTAAGGGATTGCAACTCCCAAAGTTTATTTTTAAGACTTGGGACCCCATTGGTTGTATTTGTTATTTAAGAATACAGAGGTAAACAAAACTTTATAGATAGTTTTCGGTGGGTAATGTGTATGAAAAACAAAGTTAAGGAACCTATGGCTATCACTCATGCAATATTAACATACCTACTGTATATACGTGCTGAACTCCAATGTGTTATATTACTGTACTATATTTTTTAATCCCCATATGACAAAAAGTAAATCTATGGTGTGATGATTAGTGGTTAACACTGCTGCCTTGCAGCACCAGGGTCCTTGGTTTTAATTCCAACCAGAACACTATGTTTCCCTGTGCTTGCATGGATTTCCCCTGGGTACTCTGGTTTCCTCCAACATTACAGACATGCTTGTTGGCTCCTGTCCAAATTTGGCCCTAGTATATTTATACGCATGTTAGGTAGGGACCTGAGGTTGTAAGCTCCTTGAGGGCAGACATTGATGTAAATTTACAATATGTAAAAGCGCTGCGTAAAAATTGTTGGAGTTATATAAATACCTGTAATTAATAAAATATATAATAATATGTTTCCCTAGATCTTAAGCCAAACTTTCTGTGCGCTTCTGTGTGTGCCAACAGCTACATAATCTACAAACAATAGAACACGGCCTCTTTCCCATGAAAAACTGTTTATTTAGTTAAACTTCAATAACTAAAAACCATTGAACTCACAAACGAATTCCAAACAGCAGGCATATAAATCACACGTGAAATCTTCCAGGTGACTCCTTCAAAAAAGCAGATGTGTTGCAGGGGTGCTGTGCCTCTGCTGTCTGGCTGACGTGTTTCCAGGGCACGCCTCCTTCTTCTGTTTTTATTAGTCTGTGCCCTGAAGAGTCTACATGGACGCCATTAGGCCAGCTCCTGGTGACAGAACGCTCATCATGTATCATGTAACAAAGCAGTGTTATGTGAACACTGTGTTGTCTCTATGTGCACAGAATAACAGTATACACCTGTGAGCAGCAAGTATGTGTACTACAGTATTGCTTTTTCCATCAAGTGTAAAAGGTTGCATGAAAAAAAAGTAAAAAAATAAAAATAATTCACATATAAAAAAAGCTAAAAAAAAAAAACGTTTTAAGTCTCCCACCACGATGTATACGCACATATAAAACGTAAATATGCGTCAGGTGCTCCAACACACGAAAATGACAATTGCGCTACACGTGTTACAAATCGCCACAAACATCAAAGTGAGAGCAATCATTTTAGGGCCATTAATCACTGATAACACTAAACTGATGAGCAGTAAAAGCTTTTAAAGCGTCGCCTATGGCCAATTTTGGGTATTGTAGTTTTTTCTGGTTTTGCGAGCGTGCACAATTTTAAGGCTTGACATGTTTGGTGTCTATTTACCCAACGTGACCTCTTCTTTTATATTTTACCAAAAAATTGGGTAATAATAAATGTTTCATAACTTAATATAGGGGAAACAAGTCTTTTTTTCAAAATTTTCGGTAATTTTTCCTTAATGTAGTAAAAAATTAAAACCCCAGTAATGATTAAATATCACCAAAAAAACCTCCATCTGTCCCCCAAAAATTGTATAAAATCTATTTCAGTACCATGTTGCATGACAGAATAAATGTCAGTCAAAGTACCACAGCGCTGAATGGTCTGTACAGGAAGGGGGTTTAACACCCCGTTCGGCAAGTGGTTAATGGCAGTTTCCAGGGCAGCAATTGGATAAGCTGTAGAGCAGGAGGAAGAAGAGGGCAAATTTACAGGTTCTGATGAAAATGCACTGCTCTGTGCCTGGGAGGAGGAGGATGAAGAAGTCTTGGTTATTCACTCTATGGCCTCCTCTGCATGCTCTGGCTGTACAGTGTGCACAGCGCTAGAACGGAAAGACAGCATTGCCCTGCCTCTTAAGGGTGTGGCCTGACTTCTGCTTTGTCCTTCTCATCCCGTGCTACCTGTGCAAGAAGAACTTCTGTCTATCCATTTAGTCCTCCCAGACATAATGAATATAGGGGATTGACTAACTTTATTAGCAGCCATGGCAATACAGGAATTGAGGATTCAATGGTTTTGTGCATTAAACTGTACCACGTTAATATGTGGTGATGTGTTGCAAGCAAAGGGCAGACTGGTCTGTAACATGAACAAGTCCATGCTGTTGGAAAAAATAAAAACCTATATATAGTGTGTGTATGTAATTATATATTTATTTATTATAAAGCAGAGAAGTAATATAAAAATTATATACTATGAAAAATAAATCCAATAAAACATATAAGGGGAGGCTCAGGTGCTGACACACAAAATGGTAGTCCTCAAAATGCACATATAAAAACAAACAACAACATTTTTCGCACTCCTGAGCTACATTATCACAATTTGAAGGCCAGGAAGTGCTTGATTGGCAATTGGTTGTTCTAGCGAACATACATATTAGCCTGTCCTATTTCCAGACTGCAAATTACTTGAATTTGGGTTGAACCCAAACCCCAAGCTCATCCCTAAGAGCCCTTTGACAATCTTGACACTAATGGACTCAATTATGTATGTGTGAAATGTACTAGGATTTACATTTGGTCAAATTGCTGATCAAAAACAGGGGCATCCCTGTTTAGTTCAAATAAACATAGTTGCTCACCTCATAGAAATGCATTGTAAATGCTTCTAAGCATGGGGTGTAATTCATGTTTATATTTAAAACATTTGTGCCTTGAGTATAATAGGGTAAATGTCAACTACTCGGTTTTTAGAGGCCAGCGGTTACATTTTATTTACATATCAGATTATCTTTCTGAAAATGCTTACAGTGAAAACATAAGATTAAGGTTTTCTTCAAAAGACCTTAAGAAATGCTAATTCATTCTTAAAGGAAACGTTTTGAAAACATGTTTTTTCTTTATTACGGTAAGGGGAAAAACCAAATATTTTGTAAGCTTTTGTCTGGTAAATAAAATACTTTATATGAATATTATGTGTCTTTAATCCAGATAGTGATGGAGTTTGTTTTAGGGTCCTCTGAGTATCTTTATTGTATATTTTTTACAGTCAGTTGAAAAATGTCTACTGTTCATTTAAGAAACAATTTAAATGCATAACATAACTCATAACTGTGATTTATCCCTTATCAGATGGATCAATCTGATGTTTCACCCAGATAAAGTAGACAGGAAAGCAGACAGATTTTTTTTTTATTCATCAGCCGCAACTAGCAATGTCCAATCCCGCTGTTGTCTAGCTACACACCTTTAGGGTGGCCAAATGTCTGTGGTGCAGTACCCCATGAAACAGATGGTCCATGTTACATAGTTACATAGTATTTGAGGTTGAATAAAGACATTAGTCCATCAAGTAAAACCATGTTGGTAGGGGCATCCTCAGGCATGGTGTCACTCAGAGCGGCTGCCAGGTGACACCCTACTGTAATGTCATAGCACATGTGCGTGACGTCCCTGTGCATGCACAACAACATCACGCATGTGCATAATGATGTCACGCACGCTTACCTGCTGGCGGCCAGCCATCTTGGTGATGGACGCTGGCAAGAGAGGAGGGGATAATCACTTGGCAGGATAAGATATGCTGCCGCGTCCCCTCCTCTCTTGTGCAACTTTCTTCATCCATGACCAAGTGTCCGACTTTTCAGAGGTGGTAACACCAAAATGACAGTCAAGTCATTTTGGTGTCAACCCATCTGATGGTGTCATCTAGTGCAGCCCGCACCCCCTTCTGACCCCAATGGATGTTGGGAATCTGCCTGAAAATCCATGGCCCTCTTGTGTGCTGCCCCTTCTCCTGTATCTGGTGCTTTGGTCCTGTTTTTCTCTATTAGCCTGTTTCCATGAATGTACCCTGAAGCTATTTATATGCACATCACTGTGCTTAGCGACTTACCGATGTGTCTTTAAAAGGGTACCAGACTCCTAAGTCTAGTTGCTTACTATAAAGTGTAGATTGCCGCCTGTGTGCACTTTTATAGTGCACATTTTTGTTGCTGTTCCTCACAGTCCTGACTTTTAAAGAACTCTGCCTACATTAAACCTGACCCTTTACTCTGATTCATTTTCTCTGTTCCTGGTATTATACAGTTAATGACTAATGGATGTCCTGATACTACTCTTTGGCTTAACCTATTTATGCTTCTCCTCCACCACTTGACACATCCTGTTTGCTTGACTCTAGATTGACCATCGATCTTTCAACACTGGCACAGTCTGATTCTCAGCTCTTGTTTAGGAATGGTCATAATGCATAAACCACAGGACACTCAAGCATGGCCTTTTTAAATATAAAATGGTCTGTACAGGAAGGGGGTTTAACACACCGTTCGGCAAGTGGTTAATGGCAGTTTCCAGGGCAGCAATTGGATAAGCTGTAGAGCAGGAGGAAGAAGAGGGCAAATTTACAGGTTCTGATGAAAATGACTTTTTAAAGTCATAAAAATCTGGTCAAGTTTCACACATATTGATACTTAAAAATACATTTACTCGCTGCTGTTCGGCCTATTCTCATAGATGCCGAACATCAGTGAGTGAATAGCCGAATGCTGCTGTTCGGCTCGGCTATTTTGCTCGGTACCTCTGTGTTACCGAGCAGAATAGAAAAACATTTTAAAAAGTAGAAAAAAATAAAATAGAAAACGATTGGGCGGAGCTAGCAGTGACAACTAGCTCTGCCCAACTGTTTTCTATTGGCCGGGCGGTTCTGCTGCCATCAGAATAAAAAAACAAAACACCATAGGAATGCATAGCTAGATTCCTATTGGCTATTTCACTTTGCAATAGCCAATAGCAAACTAGCTATTGCACCCGCCCTCTGCTTCTGTCAATCACTAGAAGGGACCTGATGGAGAACTTCAGGTCTCCTCTGCTGATTGACAGCAGCAGTAGGCGGGTGCAATAGCTAGTTTGCTATTGGCTATTGCAAA
>NW_017307093.1:582384-596357 GCF_000935625.1 Nanorana parkeri
TATTTTGCTCGGTACCTCTGTGTTACCGAGCAGAATAGAAAAACATTTTAAAAAGTAGAAAAAAATAAAATAGAAAACGATTGGGCGGAGCTAGCAGTGACAACTAGCTCTGCCCAACTGTTTTCTATTGGCCGGGCGGTTCTGCTGCCATCAGAAAAAAAAAACAAAACACCATAGGAATGCATAGCTAGATTCCTATTGGCTATTGCAAATTGGGAGAGTTGGGCTGTCTGGAGATCAGCGTCCCTGGTTACCTGGTAACCAGGGATGCTGATCTGTTTGTGAAAGTGGCCAGAGCCAGCCGTGAGATGACGGCTGGCTCCGCTCAGCAGTCAATAGCAGGCTCTCAGCCGGCCAATGGCCGGCCGTTCGGCCAGCTTCGGCTTTCACCTTGGCTCAGTCGAGCTGAAGCATATGCCTTCGGCTCGACTGAGCCCCTCGGCCATTTCGGGAGCTGTACGGGTTATAGAGAATAGCCCGTACAGCAGCCCTTTGGTTCTACTGAACCGAAGGGGTTCTGGGGTGGAAGCTAGCCGAAGGATAAGCCGAAGCTACGGCTAGATCCTTCGGCAGCTTTGTGAATAGACCCCTATATGATGTTATAGAAGTCTGTCATTTACTAGATACTTTAGTGGTCATGACAGTGCCACCTGTGTCTGATGCCACAACATAAACAAAATTCACCACTATCTTTGTTTATGTTGTGGCAAAACGCTATGGCTTATAAATACAGTGAAATTGGTAAGTAACCTGTGAGTAAAATCAACATGATTCTCTGAAAACAGGATTACATTTTTCTTCAAAAATGGTACGCATTGTGTAAAAAGATCTGGGGGGTCATTCACTTAACTGCCGAAGGCAGCCGAGTGAATAAAAGAGCCGAAGTGACGTGAGCCGAACGCTGTACGGCTATTCCCTTCAGCCTTGTACGGCTGATTTTGTGCATCAGCTAAAATCAGCCTTCGGTCAGCCGAACATGCTCTGCATGTTTGGCTGAGCCGAAGTGCAGAAGGACTTCGACTCAGCTGATCCAACACCTATTCTCATAGGGGCCGAATGGCAGTAAGTGAATAGCCCAATGCCACCGAGTGGCATTCAGCTCGACTATTCTGCTCGGTACCTCCGAGGTAGTGAGCAGAATAGAAAAAAGTTAAATGAATGAAAAAAAATGTTGAAGAATGATTTTAAAAAATAGGAAAATTATTATTTTTTTAAATAATTTAAATAAAATTAAAAAAACGACGCGTGCCGACCTGACCGCATGTGACGGACTCCCAAAACATAATGGAGCATCTGACAAATGCTGGCAACATAAAAACAATTGGGCGGAGCCAGCGCTGACAGCTAACTCTGCCCAACTGAGTCTTCTAGCAGGTCCCGGCCAATTAATAACAACTGGGCAGAGCCAGCCATGACATCATGGCTGGCTCCACCCAGTTGTTATTGTTTAATGACAGATCAGCATCCCCAGGTCATTTGGGGATGCTAATCTGTCATTACAACTGGGCGGAGCGTGCATTTAATGCATCTTGAAGACACAATGAAGACACAATGAAGACACAATAACTTAGAATTGGGTTGGGTGTGTGTTATCAACTTAAGCACATTGAGGGGAATTTATCAAAACCGGAGCAGACAAAATCTGGAGCAGCAGTGCATGGCAATCAATCAGCTTCTCTCTTTAATTTTCAAATCATAACTGACCAAACTGAAGAGAGAAGCTGATTGGTTACCATGCACAACTGCTCCAGATTTTGTCTGCTCTAGTCTTGATAAATTCCCTCCATTGTGTTTGTCTACTGATGTGGCATAGATGAGGATCCGATCATATTTTATGGCAAATTACTGCAGAAAACCAGTTAATTCCAAGGGGTTCAGATACTTTTTCTGCATTTGCTGAATTATATGCATCCTATTGGCTACTGGGTGAAAACATATACTTAAATGTATAGAACAATTACAATAATTTGTTTAGCTATGATCGCCAGGACTTCAAGCTACGCTCATTCATATCAGAAAAATAATACTGCCTAATAAACTAGCTAACTTGGTAAATTTGGCTTAAATTGCTCATAACAGTGGAACAGTTCTATATTGTCTGCATTACATGTTCCTTAAAGCATTTTGTTGACTCATTCAGTAAAGAACATTGCTTTTTGTGCATTTTATGTGAAAATCAATGAAGGATACTGTATCAGCTGCACTATGAACTGAAGAAGCAGTTTGCTTTTAAAGGCTGCAGATTAAATTTCAAAGTCAAAACAAAGAATAGAGCAGCTTATGCATTATAATGTGGTTTTTCCTGTTTATCCCGGACTGTCCCAAGGCTTTTTCAATGGTAGAAAATGATGCAAATATTAAGGTACAGTAGCTTGGAACATAATCTCTTAAATGATGCATGTATCTTCATAAGTCAATGAAAAATGTAATAAAGTACGAATGTGAACTATTTATAATGTCAAATACCAAAAAAAGAATATACGTATGCAGGCAATGCTGAAGAAAGTGAAAAAAATCATAGGGTAACATCAAAGGACTTGCAGAGATCTCTTGTCCAAAGTCTTTATGTATTCACTATAAAAAAATAAACACTGAAAAAGAATGACGTTAATGAAAACACATCACAGAGAAAACCATTTCTCCCCCAAAAACACATTGCTGCAGATATCAAATTTGGGACCATGTAGATGTGTGGAAAAACAAAGCACCTCACAAAAATACCAAAACCTCACCTCAGTCATGAAGCCTGGTGGAGGTAACTTGATAATTTGGGTTTGCATTGATAATTTAGTGCCTTTGCAGTATGCTATTACAATAGAAAGTACATGCCAAATGACAGCAGATTGTCAAAATACTGTACATATGCATACTTGCTCTCTAAAGGCCTGACATCTGAAACCACACTTATCTAGCAAATAAGAGAACCACAGTCCAGTAGACGGTAGTCATGGCCTAAATAACCAAAGCTATTGGGTGCCCCAGTGGTCACAATTGCTTTTAGCCTTATTTACTTGCAATGTTCTTTTAGGTGCTGCACATCCAGTGGGGAGGAAGAGGCAAAGTTGGTTACCCCTCCTTAGAACTGGCACCACATATTTTTCTATGTGTGCCCTGGCTTCTGTGCTTCTCCCTCTTTGATGCTTCCTGCAGTATTGGAATAAAGCAGTGTATAAAAAACTATTCTTCTGACATGCTTTACCCCAGGACTGCAAACGTGCAATACATGTACTCTACAGTCATTATAAAGGCAAATTCTTGACTTTGACTAGATAAGGCATCTAGTGGAAATTTGTGGATGCATCAGGGGTTTGGTTCTGTGGATGCACAAGGTGGTCTTCTCTGGTGGGGTTATAACACGAGGAGGTCTGGTGGGGCTCTCTGCCTATGCCTGCATGAGGGGTGAAAAAGACTCAAACTGTCAATCTGTGTTACAGGTTTGAATCTCATTAGTGACTCTCAGCAGATCCTTATTAAGACTGTAATACATAGTTTTTGTATGCTTTATAGAATTACTTTGACTATACCCATTTGCTGACATCAGGTAGGGACCTGTAGTGTCTGCAAACATGGTAGGGGAGTAACAAGTTTGCCATGTGAGTACTGTGCTTACAGCATGCAGAAGTTGAGAAGTCTGTCACTATACAACTATGCCCACATCTACATTTTTCCACCATTTTGGCATGTATCATCCTTTATCCTTGCACTTTGGATAAACTACAAACCCGGCATTGGATAAACCTAATATTAAATAAAATATTCAGTTAAGCTTGTTGGCTTTTCAGCGCACTGAGGTTCCTCAAGTTTATTTGCTTCAGTCTTTGGTAAGCCACAGTAATCCAAACAAGTCAAAATCAAACATTGTGACAGAGGGATTCTATTGTATCTGGCTTTCTACAGCCTTTGAAGAGTGTATTTGTCTGTCCAAAAATCTTTTACAGTTGCTTGATTACTATAAAAATCTGTTTAAATCATATAGGTATAGAATTTTGATATGCACGTTGTTGGTTGATATGCTAATATGCAGGATTCAAATATGAATTTTGCCAGGTGTCTTATGTTGGTTAAAATTATGAAGCATTATTGCTCACTCAGCTGTGGCTACCCTAGCATGTTCTACATATAGAAGAGACTGCCACAAATATGTTTCAAAGGTGTACTTTTCCAGGTCCTACAACAATATCCGACACAACACAATATGTAAAGAAATTCCGGTGGTAAAATATGCCATAATATCTTGTACAATATATGCTTAAGGTACAGAAAAGCAAGCTTAAAAGCATAAGGGGATTTTATCAATAACGAAATGCATTCCAAACATTTCATGAAAATATTGCGTTTGTTTATAAATGAAGTATCTATCAAAAAATGTATAAATCTCTATAAAAATAGAAAATATTATTTTTGTTTCATGAAAGAAAATAGGAATTCAATTTTGGCCACAAATATGGCTTTTGAATCCCCTGACCTTAATCTGAACTGCCATGTATTTCTTTCTGTCGTAAACTATCAGCCTTTAACCTGTTTCAACTTCCATCATCACTGTTACAGTATGTAAGCCAGGTTTCCATGCCAATGGAAGGTGCACTCTTTGTCCTGCTGTCAGTCATCATAGCAGTAACAGCTGAAATACATAATTTGGTGCTGCAGGCAAAGGCAGTGTGATCTTTCATGTTGACATAGTAACAAGCATCTTGCATGTGTTGAAATTGTGGTGGCCAATGTGACCAGCATATTTCTAGTGTGAGGTTTCTTTCTTTTTCTTTTTTCTCAGGTCTCCAACAATATAATTTTAAAGTATAGAAGTCTGTGCTCTACTGCAATTACATTCTTTTGAAAAACAGTTTTATATCTATAATATATATCTATAATATATAATATCTACATACAGTAATGGGATTGGTAGATTCTGGATAAATGTCGTTTCTGGTTGCTTGAGATTTACTAATAAAAAAAGGATGAAATAACACTATACCCCAACCGTGAAGGGGATCGGCCATGTCAGGTTCTAGTACTGTTTTCTGGCTTTGCTGCACCAGTACAGAATGGTTATCTTCCCACTTCTGTCTATTTTTTTTTTTGGGAGGGGGGGTACGTTTTGCACCCGTTTCCTCATTTCACTTTAGGTCAGTCTATCTGACCTAAAGTGAACCTTTTACCCCTTTCCTTAAAATCACATCAGCATACAGCTCTGTGAATAAAATCATGTTACCTTCATTAGCTAAACAAACATATTTTGCTTTTACTTACAATTACTGTTTTTTCATTGCCTTGTCCTCATAGGCATTAGTGATGTAATCCAGGCATAAGAGATGCAACCTGGGAAGGCTACATCACAATGTATTGCTGGGAAATCTCTGTAAACTTCAACATTTCACAAAATCTCAGGGAAAGGCATCTTTTTCCCTGAGATGATGTCCACTGTCAAATGTTCCAGTCATATGTGTCAGAGTACCAGGAAGTAAAGGGAGATGGATTAATCTCCCCTTAGTGAAAATGGCTGTTGTGAGAAAAATGGGGAGAAAATAAAAAATGGGTATGCAAAGAATAACGAGCCTGCGATTATTTATAAGTATCTGTTTGTAGATTGACATTACTAAATATATCTAAAAGGTGCCTTTTGTTGTCATTTTTAAGATACTGTAAGGGTAAAGTCCCCGTAAGAGTCCAGGGCTTACTACGCATGCACCAATGGCGCGTTGCCGCAAGAGGAAATCCGTGCCAACTGCGCATGCCCCAAAGATGCGTCAGTGCGCCAACCCGCGCATGCTCAGAAGACCTGATGAAAAAAATCAGGAAAATGCCCAGGAGGCGCACAGGAAGGGACCTCAGCCTGATGGAAAAAGGCGGGAAAATGCCCAGGAGGCGCACAGGAAGTGACCTCAAACTTCAATCATCACTTCCCTATATAAGCCCAGCCCAGACACTGCCAAATTGCTGGATTATCTTCAGTACCCCCTTGTTCCTGTGCTAGTGTGTGATCTGTCTGAACTTGTTGTGACCTGGAAACCTATTTGACTACTCTTGATTGCTGCCTGCCATTGACCTCGGATTTGTACCTTGACCATTCTACTTCTTTGCCCCTTTTGTACTCAGCTGCCAGATTGGAACCGACCCCGGCTTGGGTCTCGACCATTCTTCTGATTAACCCTTGTGTACTTTGTTGCCAGAGAGGACTTGACCTTGGCTCAGATCTCGGACTAAGGCTTGCACGGTGCTCCGCACCCCTCGCACCCATGCCACTCGGTGTCCACCGAAATCTCGGTCTCCATCTCCAGAGACTTCAAGGCCCCCAGGTGCAAGGGAGGCCTCCCCACTACTTTGGTCTCAGCTCAGGTACGTGGCCCTCGTGACTGTCCTTCTTTAAGATCGTTCCAAGGTGGTTGTCTTCAACTCTTTAGGTCCTTGACCATCCCCTCTGGGTATTATACTACATAGACTATACTAGCTAGATCATATCTATCTTAAATGTCTCATAAAAGATTGGATAGCTGTCCTAGACATCCCTACTCCTTCTTGAAGCCTTTCTTCCCTGATGCCCAGGGTCAAAAGTTTAAGGCTTGGGCTTTTGTCTTCATTAGACCAGCTGGTATTACCTAGGGGGCCTGCTATTGAATTTTCCCTTAGGGATCTGTTTTTGTTGACCATTCTTGTTGTTGGTCTGTTCTCCCCATTTGGCTGGTATATTACTTCACCTGTTAGTGGTTGCTTTGGCTTAAAACTACTGCTCAATGTCCTTCAAGGTAGTCATTCCCTTTGGTGGCTATTCTTGTCTCCTGGTCTGATTCAGGCATTGATCCTTCTGGTTGCTTCAGACAGCTCCTGGTTCTATCTTAGATCCATCAGTGGCTGTTGGCCATCCCTCATTTGGACTGCCTTTGGATGTCTCAAATTCTTTCATTCATGTGTCTCTCAATGGACTATAAGGAAAATAAGATTTTTGTACTTACCATTAACCCCTTCCTGACTGACGACGTACAGTGTACGTCGCCAGCATCGGGGCTGTTTAAACAGACTCCCTGCTACTTTTGCCGCTGGGAGTCTGTTTAAACTTGTAGAGCCGGCTGTCGGCTTTACAACAGAAGCGATTCTGGTGACTTACCTGTCGCCAGATCGCTTCTGTGTCCCGAAGAAGGGGCCGCCCCGCCGGACACCGCTGCCGTGCTTCCGGGGCTCCATTGCCTCTCCTACGGGCTGGGGAGCAGGTCGACGAACTTCTTTTCATCGATCCCTTCCCCGTTCTATGGGACCGGGAGCGATGCAGATTGCATCACTTCCGGTCCCTGGGCTGTCAGTTCTGGGCTCCTGCAGCCCAGCTATAAGCTATTGATGTGCGATCTGCACTTCAATAGCTTATTTCCAGTGTAAAGGTGACACTGGGGGTCTTTTGGACCCCCAGCATCACCTTAAAGAGTAGCTGTCACCACCATCTGCTATCACATGGGGGGCTCGTAAGCCCCCCATGTGATAGCAGTCAAAGTAAAGTTTAAAAAAAACAGTTTTTAAAATTAAAATCAAAATAAATAACTCTAATAATAATTAAAAAAATGAAAAGTCCCCCGCCCTCGCGAGCACGCGCGTCGCCACGCACGGAGTGAGAGCAAATAATTCTAGGGCCAGTATTGTGGGGTATCTCTAAACTGATGACCTGTGGGGGCTTTTAAAGCGTCTTCTGTGTACTTTTTGGGGTACTACAGTTTGTTGCCGTTTCACGGACGCACGCAATTTGTAAACTGGGCATGTTGGGTATCGTTTTACTCGTTGTAACCTCATCTTTTATATTTCATTTAAAAAATTGGTATTTTGTTGTGTTTTGGGGCATTTAATTAAATTTATCACTAAATTTTTGGGTTTAATAAGGAGTTGCGCTAATATTGCGCAACATAAAAATTTGCAACTACCACCATTATATTGTATAGGGTCTTGGCATTCAGAAAATATATAATGTGTGGGGGTTTTAAGTAATTTTCAGGCCTAAAATGTGGAATATAACATGGGTGCAAAAAATGAAAAAAAGGCCTCAGTCATGAAGGGGTTAAATCTTTTTTTGCTTGAAGTCAGACAGGTCCCACCCTTTGTGTTTATTAGCCTTATGTACTGCTTGCTCACAAAACTTAGGCATGACGGATAGAAGTGGGGTTATGTCAGGGCTGGCTTTCAACTTTTTTCTGTTTGCCAGTGTCACCGTCAGGGGCATAACTAGAAATCACAGGGCCCCATAGCAACATTTTGTATGTCCCCCCACCACCCCCTGCACCCACAACCTACCCCGTCACCAAGAAAAAGAAAAAGTAATGCCAGTGAACAACACATTACTGCACTCATGTCACACAGTACCCTAGCAGCAGGTACCAAAAACTAGTGCATGAAGTATTTTTTGAGATCACACTGGACCGGAACGCAGGCATTGTTTTGCCTCTCGTTCCAGTGCAGGCGATCACACTGTGGGCCAGGGGCGTGGCTGCGATGCCATTGACATGAATGTACCCCCACTCCCTCTTCCACCCCAGAATGCAAAGAGGGGAGTTTAGTGTGTGATACATTGCGATCCAGCAGCTACCGCTCTGGAACGCACTGTAATTGGTTGCTTGATTGCTGCGTCCCTGAATGGACTTCAAGAATAAGATTTAAGATAAGTAAAGAAATCCTACCATCCTAGAAATGCAACCAACCTATTAATAGCAAAAATTGTGTGTTGTAAATAATAACATACATAAGAGTTTGTTGGCTGTGAAAAATATTATGAGACCATTTACATCTTTGTGGTGAGTAATGCACACGTGCTATGAAAGGACTGCCTACCGCACCAAAAAAAGGTGCATGCACTATTTCTAACAACACAGCGTGCTACAAAACATGGTGGTGTGCTGCCACGCAGGTGTGTTGAGAAAGGTGCATAACCCACATAATGCCCTTTATGGTGCACTGCAGTAATTGAAAGTGTGATTTCAGTAGTTTTGCTGTAATACATCCATGTTTGTCTGTGTTTGATTTATCAGCAGTTTAGTCGAACATGCTGAAAATTTACAAAAACCCAATACCTGAATCCGAACATCATTGAAGTCAATGGTGATGGAATGCGGGCGGGCTGCACGTGCCACACTCCTACCGCTAAATGACAGATTCCCGGAAGTGGTAATATGGCCAGGAGTCCCAGGTTACACCATTGACCAAATTTGGTCAATGATGTAATCTAGGACGACATTTGGGAGTTTGGTGTGTATAGATCAGCTATGATTGACTTGGATTATCTTGCTAGATGACTCGATTTATGGATACATCGATAAACACTGTAATCAACACCACATTTTCTTCTGGTGACATCAATAAACTGTACTCATTCCCCTGGGAGTGAGTGGCTATGTGGTCACTGCCTCATTATAAGGGGGTAGAGGCCCTTGTCTTTCAACATTAGGACAAAGGTAATTAGTGAGGGGAAGGGGGCCCCACAGCTGCATGTAAAACACAGGGGTGGAATGCTTGGATGCCAGGGTTTCTTACCCTTCCTTGTCTAGTTGCTTGCAGCATGGCTTGTTTGCAGTGTCCCCGACAGTGTTTGTTCCTCTTTGGCACCCTCTTGTGACCAAACACGTTAACACTATCATTCTACAACTACTAATAATGCTTCTGGCAAATTCTTGTCTCAGAGTGATAATTCAAACACCAGTTCACTATTTAACCATCAGCTTGTCCATTCAGTCTCCGGCCTTGCGTGTGTTCTGATCTACCAAGTGCTCTGCAGTTGTTCCTGTTCTTAGAGTATGACCCTGGCTCTGGCTGACTGATCTCCTGGTTCCTGACTCTGACTATTGTTTCCCTTCATCCTGCTCTTAGTGTTCCCTGATCTGGTTCGACTGACTACCCGCGTTGGCATATGACTCTGGCTTGGCACTGACAATGTTCTGGACTTTCTCCATTGTTTTTTTCCATTTATGTTTATTGTTGTTTTCAATAAACAAATTTTATTTTTTAAACCTGCACTTTAATTTTCTGTCTGCTTTATTGGTTCCCTAACATTGTGCTGAAGTAATTTACCTTAATGGCCACATAGCTATATTAGGTAAATGTAATTTACCAAATACGGCATGTAGCCATATAAGGTCAATAGCACTACTGCATCCCACCCTTGACAGCTGACAGGACATCATGGAAGGGGCTTCCTCCTAGGTTCAAAGGAGCTTAGCTTTGAACTGGGTTCAGTCTAAACCGGAGTTCATCCCTACCACCAAGAGAATGAGCACAGGGGTACATTAATACCCCTTATCCATTCCCACAAAGTTAAAAGCAAATGAAACACTGAACACCAAATTAAAAATCCTTTAACAACAAAAAAACAAACAAACAAACACATATTTACCAACTTTTAAAATAAAGTTTAGCAATGTCCTGAGAAGTAAATATAGTGTCAATCACAGTGTCCAGTGATGTATCCATCAATTTAGTCATCCAGCGAGGTAATCCATCTTAATCATGATGACCTATCACCTGCTGGACTCCTGCCACTAAATGATAGATTCCCTGTGGCAAAGAGGCCCTTGTCCCTCAAGATTGGGGCAAGAGGGGTTTACAAGGGAGGAAGCTTTGCACATTTTTTGCACCAAATTCAGTGCAGTCAAACATCACAGATGTTCAGTTCTAGCTTTTTAGAACTGAATCTTTTTAGAACTGAATCTGCAAAGTATGCAGGCTGAATCTGCAGGATAAATGTAACAATTTTCTTGGACACAAACAGCAATTGTAAATGCAGAGATTTAACCAAACCTGAAAATCCATTCAGAAAATTAATGATTGGAAGAAAAATAACCAGAGAGAGGGATTGCATTAGTAGTCACAGCAGTAATAACTAGTTCTCATATAATTTCTCTAGTCTGATGTAAGATCTGCCCATGAATAGCTGAATAAGAAAAGTTATTTGTGAATGGTTATTATGACATCTGTCCTTTATTAATATATTACTATTCAAGAATTCCTCTTTACAACATGTATTTTTACACAACAGGACAGTGGTGACACCAGCGGAGTCCTTGGGTATGCTAGAGCACCACCCCTAGACGCCCCATAATTTCAGCTCACGGAGAACCTCAAATATATTGTAACACTTATGGCCTGAAACATAAACAACATACTCCTGACTACTGCACTCTGTTAAGTTACATTGTATATAACATAATTGTATATGTATATAACATAATATTAACTAATACACTTAAACTGCACTGTGCATTACAAGTGTTTATTATATGTGTTCATTGTCTCCACAGTTGTTGGTTGCCAGTGGTCCCCTGATGCCATTTTAATGAAGTAGGCTTATAAAAAGTATTAGCTCTGTGTGTATCTGTGTATTCTGCATGCTAAAATGCATAAAATTGAAGTTTAATGGGTTTTTTTAAATTGTCCCTTGTTTTAAAGGTTCATTTGTGTCTTTGAGACTGTAATTAAAGTAAAACTAAACTCAGGAGTTAAATCTTAAAAATAGTACCTTAACTATTAACATAAATGTATCTTATTTGTGTATCACTCAGCTGTAGATCCTCATATCATCTCTGAATTCATCCTGACACTGCTCTTCCTTCTGGAGGGTGGCTACTTTTGTTCCAACTTCCCCATGGTCCCTGTGTGTGTTGTAAAGTAGCCACCGATCCAAGCTCACTCCAGTGATGGACTACAGTCTCATGTTTAGTTTACTCCTTTGTATTGAGATGGTAGTCCATCACGCAAGTGAGCCTTGAGCAGCTACTTTACAACACACACAGGGACCATGGGGAACCAAAGTATCCACCCTCCAGAAGGTAGAGCAGTGTCAGCATGAATTCAAAGATGATTTGAAGATCTATAGTTGAGTGATACACAAATAAACTACATTTATGTTAATAGTTAAGGTGCTATTTTTAAGATTTAACTCATGAGTTTAGTGTCACATGAAAGGAGAACTATGAGGTGAGTGCTTTTCACTCACCTCATAGTTCTAGCCGACCTGTGACAATGAGACTGTCACAGGTCAGCTCAGTAGATCGGGAGGTGAGCGAACACATACCGGCGTTCGCTCACCTCTCGATCCTGTCACGGCTCTCGATCCTGTCATGGCTCACAGGGGAGGGGCTGGATTCCCCCCTCCCCGCTCCGAGCCGCCAGCGCTGACTGGCGGAATGGACGGGGGAGGGGACGGATACAGCTGGCTCTGCCTTTAGATAGGCAGAGCCAGCTGTCAGTCACGCAGCTGGGCGGATCCAGACATAATTGTCGGGATCCGCTTCAGCTGCGGCGTCTCAGTATACCGCGAGCTGCAGCTCGCGGTATACTGAGCCTAGGGTGACGGCAGGATGCTAGTTTGTGTCCTCTCGTTACCCTAAGGAGAACTATGAGGAAAAATCTTAACCCCATAGTTCTCCTTTAAGGCATCATTTGTAGGTAGTAAAATGGATATGCACAACATGTGCCTCCAATGTGTTCATGTGGTTGCTTAATATATAACATTATATTTTTAGTTTGTGTGGTTGTTTATTATATTAAAAAAAATTCACTTTCTGACTAAGCATTTCTCAAAATGGTATGTCTGCTTTTATTATAACATGCAATTCAGGACCAGGAACTTAGTACCTCCACTTATACTTCCAGCCTTGGCACAGTACTAGCAAAAAATGTCTGAAGTCACCCTTGCAGCAGGACAAAAACATTGAGTGATACATCTTTCATTACTTACTACTTAGATAAATGTGCTCTTGCAGCGAACAATTATTTGCTAAGATTAAATGGCGCAAATATCTCTCATATTATTCAAGCAATCTAGTTCCTCCATTAAGAAACTGCCTCAAGGGAATTGAAGGATTAACAGAAATAATTCAGATGCAGGTATAGGACTGCAAGACAAGAAAAAATATAATTAACTTTTTAATATTTCATAGTTTGGAAAAAAGAGTTGTGAAAATTACTTGGATTGTCTTCTTTTTCAGGAAGTAATGCATGTTAATCATATTGGGCATTTATGCATTTTTCATTCTATGATATATTTATTTCATTACATCGAACTGACAGCTATTAAGGTTCAAGTAAGATATCTATGTTTTAAATGTTCTTTAAAGTGTATTTCCATCTTAGCAGCCAAATATTTCAAACCTGCTTAGTTGTTTCTTTGAAGTAGGATTAAACAGCTTGAATTTTTCAGAATATCTTCCCGAACAATACACTATGGGAACACTAAGGGATTGTTTTTAAACGTGCAATGTACCACCCATATATCTTTAACCCTTTTTTAGGACAGATAGTGTGTAGAGCTCTGACAAAGAATTGTGCCAGCACAGTACAGACAGGGTCAATTATGGTAAAAATTAGTCCCCAACACCCTCCTATAGAAATGAAGAGCTAAGTAAGATTTTTATAAAAGTTAAAGGATTTTGCAGCAAGTTAAAAGGCAAATTATGCTACCCTCTTTGTGATGTCACTGTTGTGTGTGTGGTAAGTTTTAGACTGCCACTTTAGGGCAAGAGGAAAGTCATTAGTTCTGTGTAAACTCTGACCCCAGTGACTTGGAGCTTACACAAGCATTCTTCTTCTCACTTCTACAGGTGAACTGAGAGGTTGGGAAGGGAACGTAAGCAGAAGCTGCTTGGGTAGGTGGCATTTACATGAATCTGTTGTTTTGCCCTGCATGGTTTTTCTTTAAAGTGAGCCAGCAAAGGAAAATAAAGTACCTAAATCACCAAAAGAATTACTTAGTACCATGTTTACCTGAAAGTAAGACCTACCCAGAAAATAAGACCTAGCGCTATCTTCGGTGATTTCTGTAATATAAGACCTACCCCGAAAATAAAACCTAGTTCGGGGTAGGTCTTATATTACAGACATCCCTGAAGATAGCGCTAGGTCTTACCTTCGGGGTAGCTGCACATGTAATTAAATTTTACATGTGAAGACGGGCCGCAGCTTCCTCCCGCCCCCTCGCCCGCCCACCTACCCGCACGCCCACCTATCTGTTGCTC